>NW_022280076.1:882265-901174 GCF_004355925.1 Anarrhichthys ocellatus | reverse complement strand
TATATATATATATATATATATATATATATATATATATGTACTTGTATTCCATGTGCCTACATCTGATTTTGATATGGGATGAATTGGCATTTATACGGTGAGGGGATCTGGGCAGATTGACCCATTAACCCACCCTTAATGCAGCTTTTCATCTGGCTGACATTACATTAAAGGTTTTTGAATATCAACGGGAGGAAAATACATCCATTAGAAATGTTTGCAGCTGCACACAAAAGCAACTGTAGAGGGTAAGTGAGACGAAAGTGCTTTTCAAGTACATGATAAAGGACAGGTGCACTTGCTTGAATGTCTCTGAGCAATTACAATTTTTTGACTCCTTCACTAGTTATAGTTAAAAGTCAGAGTACAAGTTTAGTTCTTTCAATTTTACCCCTAGATTATAAATAAAATCATGTTGAACTCAGCAGGTGGCTCCTCTGAATCCTGACCTTTTATGTTGAGATGATAGCCGGTGTGTTGTCATCAGTCATTGGGATTGGACCAAAAGAAAAACGTTTTTTCACCGAACAATATGGACTTGACAAATGGCTTTGGTTAGATGCTGTGCTTCGATTGGCACAGCAAGTGTGTTCAGGCTCAGAGAGGGGAATAGTTTCATTCAACTCTTTCATTCAAAACCATTTCACCTGGTGCATCCAATCATGAAAAGGAATATTTTCTTGATGACTCCATTGGGGAAAAAGCCTTCCTTTTCAACCTCATGAAACCCTTCAGCAGCACCAGGCAAAAGCAGAAATATTCTCCAAAACATCACCTTCCCTGATCTGTTTAGTCTGGAATTTGCCCATTTGATTCCTCAAAAACTTTATTTTCTCCTTTGAGCACAAAGGAAGTGAGTTCTGTCCCACTCAAAAGCAAAATCACAACAGAGGTGGATTGCATACTGTTATGTGTTCAGTTTGAAAGGCCAGGAAAGCAGCTGCAGAAGCATCGGGGCAGGTGTGACAGGGACAGCAAAGCAGGATGGCGGGGAACATCTGCTTAAGTGCTCTCCAACTCACGAAAAAGAGATGAGAGGCGAAGCTAGGGAGGGAACCAGTGGCTTGTGAAATGTCGATTCAACAGAGCATGATACAGCAAACCATTGACACAGGTTTTACACATGATGCAAGCCTCTAAACACATTTTTCTTTTTCCACTGTTCAATACACTTTTAAAACGTTACTTTCTGTGCTCCTTAATGATGGTGCATATATGTCTTACACACATGAACAAAGCCTTATCTGCTTCCTGTATCGCTAGCAAATAAAAGGAAACATGAAAGGGAAATAAAAGCACACAAAACAGGTTTGAGTTTGAGGTGAGCAAGCTATAAATAATTAAACCGCACTGTTCTATATCATCACGACACTCTTTTAGAATCCTGTAAATGTTGTTGCTTCCTGCTCCAGAGTGGATCTAATGCTTTAGTCAAAGGTCTTCTTTTGTTTTGTCTTGCTAAACTGAAGAGGACCAACAACTTGTTCCGCTATCTGCCATAATAACAGCTGGTGAAAGCTTTAACTCCATTTGTGCTTTATCCTGTTTGGTAGCGTAAACTCCTTGCAGTATGTGCTATAAAAATGGCTGCAATTCTCTGCACTTGTTCATTGTTTAATTCAGCTTTCTGTTCTTCTCTTCCCTTCAGAAAGACAAAGAAGGCCCAAGAGTAATGCAAAGAATGAAGTTGAAGGTGAGATGTGAGTTAAGAGTCATTATTTGTGACATCTTTCTCCCTCACCACAGGCTCTTTCATTTAATTACAGGAGCCTCTACACAGTGGAATAATGTGATTGTTTACGTCAGGTTATAGCGGGAGGCTTAGGACAAAATGAAATACGACCTCCTTTCAATCAGATGTAATGGGTCATAACTGTGGAGCTCAAACACTGCACTGGGGTGATTTACCACCAACATGGATTAAAGGAATGAGGGAGATTTATTCAGACTTTATTGGACATAAATAAAGAGGCCCAAGTTCTAAACTGTGACACTTAGTCATTATGACTTCCATCAGTGTTGACTTTGCGGTTGAAGAGGAATATTTGTAGGTGGCACGTGCACATACTTGTTCCCGCGTTGACCCCAAAGTATGTCTGTGAACAGCTTCATGGGTTGTATGTGTACCATCAAGGTGGATCAGCATGAGCAGCATTTTCACATTCGCTGTCATCAAGAGGGATTCATTCAAGTCAACAGCGATGCCAGCAAGCAGCAATGAAATCAGAGATTTACTCTGTCAGGTGATATCAATACATCCTACGACTGCCTACTTCTCCATCTGCCTGGTGGAATGAAACACTTTCAATTGATTTAAAGCCAAATTGAAATCCTTTTATTGGATACATAATTCCACTAGGAACAACAAAGGTACTGCGTTTGTATCAAGCTTCACAAGATGACATAAAGACTGCCGATCCAACGTGCTTTAAGAACATTACACAGCCCACATTCTGCTGAGCTATTAATAAACTCTTAAATGTTTATGGTTTCCAGCTCTCTGACTAGATTTTATATTTATTTGAATACATATTTCATGGAAATATCACAAATAAAAAATACCTTAAGCTTCGCTAAGGAGGGAAAGTTGAAGTATTAAACTCTTCTTTTACTTCCGGCAGCTTTAATCTACCTCAGTATTTTGCTGCCTCTCACAGCCACATGCCTCTCATTCAGCACAAGCCTGAAAAACAATGAGCACACAGAAGGAGAAGCAACTCATCAAACTTAAATAAATGCTATATGTGATCGCAAACAGCAAAGGAATCCCATGCTGCACCTGGAGTTTACGGAAGAGTTACTGGCACGTCTTTGGTTACAGTATATAATCTTCAGAATGTTGACATCACCTGGCAGAAATGTGCACGGATTCACTGTTTTTGGGAATTTTGTTAAAAGTTGTGCTTCATTTTAATGGAAATAAGTTGATGTTTAGGTTTACAGAAGTGAATCATGTAGTGTGGACGTTACACCATCCCCTCTCTCACTTTAAAGATCATTTTTTGATCGACTTAACGAAATTAAGATGTTGAGTATGGTCACCCAGAAAGTTGACATACAGGTTTGATGTGCAGTCCAAGGAAGAAAGTAGAGCAGCATGCAGCATTACTTTTTACAACAATTCACCTGCAGATAGCTGACTGCGACTTAGGCGACGTGTCCATGAGGGATTGCCCCTGTAAAGACAAGTCAGGATGGGTCAATTGGAGACAAGGAGTGCTGCAACATTATTAGCCACTATGGCATGTGGTCCAATAGTGTCCACTTAAGAGTGCACTATGATTCCAGAGTCCCTGTTTTATCCTCTGCACTAATTATTGCAGAAAGAGTATCAGCAGGTGGAGAGTGAAGTGGAATAGGAAAGGAAAGGAGTTGGGGCTTCGTGAGGGATCCATACCCGGATAATTAATCTTTTGGAAGCGCTGGCAGATTGATTAGCCAAAATAGATTGCAGGTGATACGGAACCTAGTTGTTGCAATGAACCATAATGTCTGCATTATTTCATTTAGTTCCGCTTAATGTACCAGGGCTATGGCACCTTCACATTACTGGCATGGGCAATTAATTGAAGGCTCTCCCAGACTCATACATCATAGTTTCAATATGTTATTCTGAGGTGGAAGTCACATTTTTTAACTTCAGAGGCAGAAGGAAGCACTTAAGAGGCTCCAGCCTGACCCTCACCTCGTGGTAAAGCAGTACTCCTAATTTTCAGGAGGTTAGGCTTCATGTCTGTGCATGCAGGAATATGTTATTGATATTTAGTTTTGATGTCTTTGCAAGTTTTAGATCTGACACTTCAAATCGTGTGTACTTCACATTTTTGAATGCTTTTACAGTTTTTGTTTCATTTCTTTTTCCTACTACTTCCAAGCCGTGGCTCATTTCTGTGTGATATGAAAATCAATTAGCAGACTCACAACATGCTTAACTGTTTAGTTACATTGAACAGTCGGTGTCAAGTCATTACAGGATGCATCAGTTTAATACCAGATTGATTTGAATAGCATGCACTCAATGACGTTCTCCAAGCATGTTTTAGTAAATGCACCAAAACTTAAAAAAGCTATGGTGTTCAAAAATCAGTCGAGTTCAGAATACACAATATGAGCCGATTGCTCGTTGTATTTTGTGTAGTGTGTCACAGTGAAAGACTGTCATGTCAGAATTTCTTTGCTTTTTCCCACCTTTGATGTTTGACAACATGTTTCCTGACGACATTATAAGCGCTCTTCTGTGCACAGCTTTAAACACAGCGAAGTAAAGGAGGAATGATGGTGTTTTATTTCATGTCCCTGAACCGGTTGGAACCAAATTAATCACACTTGTGGGTGCAAACCTCACCCTCTGCAAACATACGCTGCACACCAAAATACTTAACCTGTTTCTATCAATTTGAGAAGGATGAAGAAGCCAAACTTCACTGCTTCACAGTGATTAAATAAGTAAACATTTGTTGTTGCTCCTGTCAGTGGGAACAGTGAAGTCTGTCCCAGGCACCTTACTGATTAGCTAAGTAAACCAAGTCATGAAATATGGCGAGCTATGATTGACAAGCTGTGGGTAAACTATGACAGAGTGAACTAGCTTTCTGAAATCAGTGCTTCACTGTGTTAATTAGATGAGATGAAGGCAGTGAAGTGAAATTTGATGAAAACCAACTGTAACCAATTAAAATAATCATACGCACATATTCGAGCATATGCAGATATGGTCTACTTTTCTATGCAACTGATTCCCCGGAGACCTCATGAAGTGTCCTCGGACATCTGTACTCTTCTGAAGCATTTTTTACAGACCTTCTCTCTCCCTCTCCATTCCCCTATAACTGCACATACACACTCACACATAAATGCACACACTATCCTTTCTGCCTTTTTCCCTCTGAGTCTATCGCAGATGGATGATGCCATGTCTTCCAGCCTCTAGACTAAGCCAAAGCCCTTATGATTATATATTTAGTATTCTCTTCTCAGATCAATACTCGGTTTGCATGGCCATGGTCCGATGGCTTCTGTTATGAGGCTATGCCTCCAATCTGGTGAGATATAGAACCCATGTAGACACGCTGCTCGTCACAACGTTACTGCAATATTAAGAGCAGTGGTTGTGAGAAACGGCTCTGACCTTGTAACAAACAAAAACAATCCCACCTGTATCTCTTGTTGTTAACATTCGGTGGGTTCAGAGTATAATAAGCTACGAGTCTTTTCATGGTCTCTCCTGAACCTCGATTATTATTCAGAAGACTGATGAGAGCTGATTAAAGCCACCGTGACAGAGAGATTAGGCTTTTCACATTCGATCCATTAAATCATAATTTAATGGTGGGAGAGGTGTGCCTGACTTTGCAGTTTGGTCCTAATTGGATCTGGTCATTTTAAGGTTTAGCCTCATTTCCAATTTTTTTTCAAACTCATTTTTTTCGGTTAGCCTCTAAAACGGTCAATATACCTGGGATTTTATTTATTTATTTATTTTTGGTGCATTGCAGTTCTCTGTTTTATTCGTTCCATCAAAATGTCACTTTATTTTGAGCTTCCAGACTTTTAGATCAGGTTTGATTGCACCTTGCTCAGGTTTATCTGCACCGAAATTGACTAAAGCTCTCACAATATATTCAACCCGCATCTCAAGTGAATCTCTTGGTTGGGTACCCAGTGGTCAAACCTTTCTGAGGACATATCGAGCAATTTATTGATTTTTAACACTTCACTTTATCTTCATCAAATAGCAGCGGGACCTGAACGCTCCAAAACAGACAGCTTTGTCCATCGTTCTCTTTGTCTCTCATTCTCTCTGTCTATTTCTTCCTCCCTCTTCTCCCCCATCCCTCCCATTGTCTGAATGCTGTGTCCAATACTCAGGTGAGGGTATTGATGTGAACACTAACATTTTCACTTCATCCTGCTGTTGACACACACACATACTCCTCTTTGTCCCACATACTGCAGCATGTAGAGGTCAACAAACAAACCAAGACAAGAGTGCAGGCTGCACTTACAAAATCCAAAGTGCCTCTTAGATTATAATCAGAATAAACATAATTTGTCCTTTATTCTGGACTCTGAATTCTTTTAAATATAAGTGTATACACGCCACTCTAAATAGTGAATACAGCACGATCTGAGGTACACGGATTTCCATTGGAAAACATTTCTTGTCACATGTCGCCTTCTCATCCTTTGTGAGATATATGTTTGCATTGGCTACAACTAAGACATAGTTGATTTACAGGCAAAATGAGTTAGAATAGCACTGAAAGTCCTCCACAACATGAATTGTTCAGGGAAAAGACAGAACAAAACAAAAGATAAAAAAAACCTTCCAAAGCTGAAGGAGCTCTAAACAGTGTACCGGCATCAGCTGCTTCTTCAAGTCTTTACAAAAAAACATGTTTGTTTAGTTCCCCAGTAGAGTCACAACAAAGGAACTGCCTGATATGTTATTTTTATCTTTCCCAAACAAGGACATACAATATGTGAAATGTGAGATGGTACAATAGATACAGAGTACTGGATTCATGCTCCCTTTTGTGGTTTAATCAGCAGCATTTCGATAACAACTGACCAATGTTTCCGACAAAGCAGGTTGTGGTTGAACCGCTGCTAAATGAATTTCAAAGGAAACATCACTCCAGTGCTTCAATCCAGGGCCAAGACTCTTTTTCCCTCGCTGGTAATTGAAAATTAAATTAGGAAGGCAGAGTTTCCAAGCAGTTTTATTGCCCAAAAAAGTTTTGATGGAATTAGCAACCAAGTTGTAAGAGCCAGTCGTTCCTTAATGTGACACAATCTTCATCATTTAATTAACTTTGGACTTAATTACGTTTCCAAATATTCTGAAGAATTTGAGTGACTATATGTGAAAAAAAGTGATTGAGAGTGCATTTCCATTTTTGGGTGGAAGGATGCTGACTCTAATGTTAGCACATGTTAGATGTGTAAGTAGACAGGTTGTTGCTATCGCCATTAGAACCCATTCAGCTGGGAGCATTTCAGAGCCCTGTTGCTATGAGTTTGATGACTTAATGCAGTTTTATACTGCAACCATCTCACACCAAACACAAATCTATAAAGCACATCAGAATCTAAAGATGCAGGCATATTTTTATCTTTCACTTTTCTCCAATCCTCCTTTTCAATGTTGATATCTTATTTTTGATTGTTTCCGCTTTTATGCTTGTTTGTACTTTATTCTATTCTTTTATCGCCTCATTGGGCCATGTTTTCCCTTTTTCCCTTCTCTCGCTTTGTGAGTCGTTTTATGTGTTGCTGCTGTTTAAAGTTTTTTTTTTTTTTTGGGGGGGGGGGGGGGTGGCTTGTGTTGAATTGTCTGTTGTTGTCCGATTTTACCCATTTTAGAGTGCTTAACACGTTTTTTAATTATAAATGAGCAAGATACCTCACCCTGTGATTCTGAGCTGGTTTTCAGGGCTCTGGTAAAGGTCTCATTTGAGCCCCTGGAGTTTAGTCTGATGGGCTTGCTTCAATCAATATGAACCAATCAGAAAGTGAATCACCTGCTTACCACTGCCAAACAATTTCCTGAACCAGTACCAGAGTTCAGAAACCAACATCTTTATCAATGTGCTGGCCTGGAATTATTGTTTGTATCTTAAAAAATAATCTGTATTTAAGAAATTAACAAGTGTGTGTTGGCTAAGGCAGTTGTAAGGCTTAGCCAACACCCACTTCTTAATTTCTTTGGTTTCTGAACTCTGGTACTGGTTCAGGAAATAGTTTGACAGGTTTGTTATGGCTGAGGGTCATTACACTATTTGCACTAGTGAATATGTAAAAATAAGTTATTGAACTGAGAAAAAACACCGAAAGTGAAGTTACGAGGTCAGTGATTCTGTATTGTTGGGGGGGATTTATCATATCATGAGCGTTACAACTGCCTGTCACGGTGTGCTGTGACTGTGGTAAATTCTTTGTGAGTCTACTACACCAAAGGCCATTATCAACAGCAGACTAAGTGCACGCTCTGGTCCATAGCATCTTAATGTGGTATGCTTCACTGGCACATTCATTTCATACTCTGAGGCAGCTTTGCCCACAAGGCCACACTCTTATTTTTGACTCTTATTTTGCAATCTGTGCTTAAAGAAGCATGAAACATCTCATCAACAGAAAATGGCTGGCAGTGGCTCGTATAGTGGTGTCATTTTCCTCCACCCTTCCATAACATAGGCTGCTACAAAACCTTTAAAAGCTGATTTTACTCTGTGTCACTTTTTTTTGCCGGCGACAAACGGCTAAGAAGCGTGACGAATCTTAACGCCTGAGTGTCACAGAAAGATTTTGTTCATGTCCCTTCTTCGTGATAGTTATAAATAAAGGTCTGTGTTACTTCACCATCTCCCCCCAAATCTAATGAAGATGAGTGAATGGTCGCCTTTTCCCGTAAATCCCATATTGCATGTCAATGAAATCCATTTATAGTATTCTTCTATCTCTCTCTCTTTCTCACTGTCTCTCACACACACCACATCGAGCAAAGTTGATGGGATGATCATGGGGCGTGTAGCGCATCAAATGCATTTCTGAGCTGCTTTACCCTTTGCAGTTCTAGGGCACATCCTCACTGGCAGCCCTCCTAATATAGTTTTATTGTATAATATGCAGTGCGTTTCCGATGCATAGTTTATGTATAGTCAGGCACCATAGTCTCTTCAAGCATTTCATTCTAATGATGATAAACAGTGCAGCAAAGAGAGAGAAGAGCTGGGCTGGAAAGCATGAGATACAGGAAACGGATGACAATTAGGAATAAATACCCATTTTTCCATTTTATTCTCAAAACACAACATACCATGAGTTGTTGATGGAACAACATTCAAATTCAAATTAAAAGAATTAGTTCCAGTAAGAAATAAAAGTACAGAAGGGAGTCAAATAAATTAGATGATAACAAAAGAAAATAAAGATAGAGCACCTTGAAATTATATCAGTTCCAACATGGCGACTTGAGATGGCTATCCATATTGAGAGGTTTCAAGCCCAACACGTGTATTTCAAGCATCCAAACACTCAGGTGTTTCTCCCCCATCTTGTTCAGCAGAGTGTGGCGGTCAATGAATACTTTAACAAGCAACCTTTTAAAGAGTAAATGACTCGGAGTAAACACACCTCTGTAAATAAATAATGCAGGGCAATGTTTTGCTCTGTTTGCCGTGAATGATCGACCAAACTTCAGCACGAACCTCAAGAGAGGTTTTTACGATATCATGTTGAGTTACTTGCAGCGTGCACTGAGGGGATTCTGTTCTTAGCTGAAGGGAGGTAGATGAGTTTTTTTGTTTTTTTCTGATTTAGTTTTCTTCACACTATATCCTCAGGCAGGCATGTAGAAGTGGAAGGACGACGAGAAGGATGAGGTTGTTCTTGGTGACAAAGACATGTTGTCAGGCTCCTGGGGTATTGGAACACAACCTCAGTTAGAGGGAGTGTGTTAGAATGAAGAATTGCTAGAAGCCGTTGTGAGACTTGTCTTTGGGTGCTATCCAGTGGTTCTCTGGGCTATCCAAGGACGATAAGGGATGGAGTGCCTGACTGACTGATTGTCATTCTGACTGACTCACTGAATAACAGCGAATGTGTTCATGCCAAACATATTTTGTCAGTTTATTTGAACAGTTTGCTTGGTCAACAAGCAATACAATTTTTTTCAACTGTAAAACCATGCAACTCCAAAATGTAAACATTAAACAAAAAAAAAAGCTCCCTTCCTTTAACAATCATCTCTCACCATTCTCATCTATTGAAAAAAAGTTTCGATATAAGGTGTCCCAAAAGGAAAAGCAGCAGCTCGGAGTTCGTGCGACAATTCCACTTTGCTTGTACTTGAGCAGCGATAACTCTTTAACATTTGGTTTCAAACCAGACAACGAACTGTCAGTGTGACAGCATCATGAGTCTTTAGCTGAGTGACTCACTGAACAGTATGCAGTGGATAACAAGGACCTCATGCCATCGACTGTGATCCTGAGCCTTGTCTTTATCCAGAGGGTGTCATTCAGGATGCTTTGGGAAAGCAAGAAAGAAAAAGACAGAGTGACAAAGCAAGAAAGATTAATAGAGGGGGTGGGGGGGGATGGAGGGAATAAAGGCCAGCCAGAGCAGGGATATTACTCTCCCTGTCTTTTGGATCCTTGCTGCTGTAGTCAAGGGTACCTTCTGCACTTTTCAACTGTGCCTCCTTATTTATTATTAAAACAGTCAGATGAATCTTTCATGGACGGGAAATTAAAGAACACAGTGGATGAAAGCAGCGACTAAAGAAAGCAACAGGAGCAGATCGAGGTGTAGAGGGCAGTAAGAGAACGATAATGTGACAATGAATGAGGAGAGAGATAGAGAGAGAGAGAAAAACAGAGAGATTATTGAGGGAAAACTAAGAGAGACGGGGATTATTTGTGGAACGCAGAGTGAAGGGTGACAAAGACCTTGTTTGTGTGTATTTGTGAAGAAGAGGGATAAAAGGAAGCACCCCGCTGCTATGGCCTGGTTCACACATCCCCAACAAACAATGGGAAAAGCTTTCACTTGTTTACAGCCTGTTTCACACAGTCACGATCAATAGCTGTGACTCATACAGTACATTGTGACATATTCAAATTGATACTGGGTTGGATGTGAGGTAGTTTGTGAGGAATAATGTAGATATTTTCTATTTGTGCATTTTCAAGGGCTTTTTCAATGGACAACTACCCCTGCTGTCGCTCTCCATGGTGTTGAAAACTCCAACAGTGTCCCAGTGCGCAGGAAACACTCAGTACCACCCTAGCAACATCAGGCAGCCACTTCACAGCATCTTGTGAAACACATACAGTGGAACACAAGGTGAGTCTCTACTAACATACAACAATGCAGGTAGTATTTAGACACAACCCAGCAGCTAGCAACCACTTAGTTGCCAATCCAGCAACAGACTGCGATCTTGGTGCCAAGGATGAGTGCGTCAGCCGCCAGCCTGCTCTGAGCGTGTCGACAGCTCAGCACAGTTGTGTTTCCTAATATATCACTTCAGTTAGTGAAGGCACACCTACTCAATGTTTTATGTCTTCTTTCCACTTTTATTCTATGTTTTTCAAGCTGCTGACTTGATCACACATACATAAAAATAAGTTTTATACTCATGTCAGATTAAATGATCCTCTTCCAGCTTGGTAATGCTAGTAGCTAGCAGCCTATGCAGAAGGCCTTTACTCCTTTGCTCTGGTGACAGCAGGTATTTGTTCATCTGCAGTCTCTAACTGGAGTGATGTTGCTCACTGCCAAGCCACAATTATGCACAGCACATTCAGTTGAATGTTGTGCAATAACCACCAGCTGTTGCAAAATAACCACCGAAACAATATGAAGATGAAGCAGCCAGCTGCTTCATCTTCATATTGTCGGAAATCATGTTTGCATGTGAAACGGTCAAATCTAACTTAACTGCAGTGTAGAATAGAAATCACTTTTTAAAAAATGTCCATCTGTCACAATTTCATTTAGCTTACCAATAACAAATTAAATCCATTTTTAAAACCTGCTCTCGCTGCTAAAATTAGTGCAACTAAGCTTTGACTACTGTACACATATACTGTACTTCAGCTGTAGTGGAAACCTTTAATCACCGTACCCTTTTCCTCAGAATTTTTTTCCTTGTACTACCAGAAAAAAAGCAACACGTTGAAACAAACTTTTACTTTCCTTTGGTTACTTTTCTTATTCACATTTACTAGACATACTTAGGAATGAGGGGTTACAGTACCAAAACTCTACCCATTAAATGTGTTAATCTGTGAGTCCATGTGGCTTTGATTACTAGTCTTATTTACCATTCAATTGAACACTGTGACCCTAAATAAACCAAATGTGGAAATGCAGCATAGATAATAGTCATCTTTAGTGACTTGAAGAAAGTCTGGCTCTGCATTCTACTGATGG
The DNA here is from genome assembly GCF_004355925.1 of Anarrhichthys ocellatus. Taxonomy (NCBI): domain Eukaryota; kingdom Metazoa; phylum Chordata; class Actinopteri; order Perciformes; family Anarhichadidae; genus Anarrhichthys; species Anarrhichthys ocellatus. Next base: position 889,234 of record NW_022280076.1, on the reverse strand, counting down.
CCAGATCAAGATAAATGTCAGTGGTCTTATGATCATCTATGGGGAAAAGAACAGCCATAAATATATATTGTATTTCTATTTCAAGACAGAGCAGAGGAGAGAGGGGTGTGATACCAAAATATCAGAGGTGAGAGAGACTGGAAAAAGCGAGAAAGGGAAGGAGGGAGCTTTTACGATATATGAAGAATGGGGGACCAAGGTGATATGGTTATCTCCCTTAGGCATCAGAAAGGAACCCAAAATATGAAGTCCTTAGATGGAACTCTATAAAGTAAGATAGAAACTTCCATTTCACTCAGCCATAAGCTAATGGATCAATACGTATTATTTTGTTTTCATCATGAAATATGATCATAGACTGTCACAGTATGTGGCATCCACACACACCATATCTAAGAGCACAGGGACCTCCGTGGAGAGAAACCAGCTCCCACAGCTATTAGCTCATACATCATAGATCCCATAAAGTAACATTGTCCCCAAGTATTACCCCCTCGGGGTTGGGGTGGGGGGCAACAACTAGCAACAAGCCAGTACATCTATAACCCTTTCAACTTTAGGTCCATAAAACAACTCTGTCTACACATATTTTTGAGAGGACCAAAGCCAAGTGCCTCTCAATAGATACAGTATATACCACTGTCAAGAAACTTAAATCTTTGCATGTACTTACTACTGTTAAAAGAAAGCCATCTTTTTTTGTCTATCTGCAGAGATGCTCTTAAGATAAATCAAAGGTTACAGTATTGTAACCCTAGTTCTATAAGCACAGCAGGATTCCTCTAATGGACTCGGTGGGTAATAGCAATCGAGATTTCACATTCACCCACAGAAAATGTGCCTAAGCGTAGCCAGCCAATCAGGATATGCCAATTTACCATACTTAGTTTTCAATGGATAGATAGTTAACTGGCCATAGTCTTTATTTTGACATTATTTATGTAGGACATGTTTTCTGCTGAAATAAGAAAGACAAACAGAAAGACAAACAGCATGAGAAAGCTGTTTTCAATATTTTTATAGTTGATATGGCTTCTTTGAATTTGGCAGACATACATATAAAATATCAAGGAATACTGTAAAATATTTAATTATATATTCTTTTATTATTTCTCTCACATAATGTACAAATTATCCCACAGGGTATATGACACAAATAAGTTATAGTAGATCATAACTTATATGTGTAAAGCAGAGACAGGTGACCACGCGTCCTTCTGTATTCTGTCAACGGCTGGTTGCATACATCCCCAGCATAAGATGGATGGAGAACCCTCGTTCTATACCTATGACCTCTCACAGGCGACTCTGTTGGTAGAGTGACAAAGTATGCACTTGCAGCACAGCCACCACCACCCCTGTGGCCCATAAAGTCACGCTGTCCTAGCAGCATTGTGCAAACTCATGGATCTTTTTCGACTGAGCAGTGGGGTTACAGCAGATGTTTGGGGAGCCGGCTGGAGTTATGGCCTGAGGGACTGCCCGCAAAATTGTTGTTTAAGAGCATCATTTATCTACAGACATGAGTTAGTTTCTGCTAGTTTTTGCTGTGTTGCTTTTTTTTTAACGTTTCCGATTTGTTAAAATCTTAATAGGAAAAGTCAAATAATTAGCACTCAATACTGTGTTTTGATATTTGAAACAGTGTCCTTGATGTTCCACTCATTGCCTGGGGCTCCCAATTTGAGTCAGTTTCTCTAAATACAGTTGAGAGTGCAGGGAAAAAGTGGGTGGGGCAGTGAGGCTGTTCTGCTCCTGTGCACACAGAGTGGAATAGATGCTGCTTAGTGAGTTGGCGGCAGCAGAGAAGAGAGAAAAAGAGAAAGAACCACTGCCTCACTGATAATTTGCTAATTATGAATCCCTTTGGAGATTGTATTTTATTACTGGACACCCACCAACTTTGTATCAGTCCAGGGCCTCTGGTTTAACAGTGGTAGTGCAAAATATCAGTGCACACCAACAGCAGTTGACTGACAGCAGCGTTATCTGTGAAGCTAGCAGTGAACGGATGAGAAGGCGGGGCTAATTAAAAGTTGTGTAGTTCACATAAGCTACTGATGTCATAATCATAACCATAATCATGATCATAACCATAACCATTAATTTATTCCAATAAACTTTCAGTTTACCACTGAGATCGACCAGCCTTCAGACAATACATTTTCCTAAGCTGTTCCCGGACACTAACAGGGAAACCTGCTCTATAAAGCCTCCATTTACAGCAGAGGTGGTTATTTTATGGGGATCAAAACCAGCCATGTAGAATATTTAAAACATGCCATCATTATAAACTGTTTTATTTTGTATTACACATCTACACACATATACTAAAACTGGATTCCGCCTGATGGACAAATTCAGGGTTCCATCTTTACATCTGTCTGACTTTCAAGATCTCTTACATGGGCGTTTGTCATTTTAAAAGTTTTCCAAACGTGATAACAGTCTTTTTTCATGACGTTTAACATTCAGAGATTAATTTACTTAGAGGAAATTCAATAGGGATTGTCTAAAATCACTGTTAAACATGTCTCTTGATTTGAATCTTTGGAAAACATGAACAGAATGATTGTCAAACATTCATAGACTCATAATCAATCTGATACAAACCAAGCTATCATTAAGCCAAGTGTCATTAAGCATTCCACCTGAATGTGACATTTGGCAGAATCATAATTGATTAGGGCATGTTTTGTATTTGTGAGACAGGGTAAACAGATGAAAATCAAAAGAGCCAGACGCTGGGATGGAGCATCAGCCAATCTGACATATAGTTGGCTCACTGTCTAACCACCCATAAAGGTCTGTTTGTTTGCATGTCTGTTTGTCTGCACTGGCACGTTTGTCTCTACAGAACTGCGTGTGTGCGTGTGTGTGTGTGTGTGTGTGTGTGTGTGTGTGTGTGTGTGTGTGGACCTCAGGGGTAAAGAGCCTTGAGCTCACATACGCAAATCTTGGTCTACCAAAACGTAGTTAAATGGAGTGATGTATTAGAATGCAAATATATGCTCTGTGGATGAAAAGTGAGAGAAATGTCCTCCAGCCACAGAAGTCTTACATGAAGGAGACACAACTATCAGCACTGTGGCTAGCATAAATTTAGAGTCTGCAAAAGAGCTCATTGCTGGCTGTGCCAATAAGGAATGCTGTTATAGTAAAGTTTGCAGTACAGTATGCCCCAAACATTGCTATTCATGCGCATACAGTTCATGCATATAGAAGATGAGTGGATTTTTTAGATTGTTGTTTATTTACTTTAATTAACATTGACATTTGAAAAACCTCAATGTCGCTAGTTAAAAATAAGAGAAGAGTGAAAACATCTTTTTCATTGAGTACAGCATTCAGTGCTGTTCTTTGCTCTTCTTTCAATGAGGACACATTCTCCAGTATCATATAACTGATGCTGTTGCAGCACCTTCGCTAACCTCGTCAGGAGCCGCCATTGTTTGTCGTCGCTCACACGCCACGCTGCCAGTAGCTCCAGGACACTCATTGGTCCGTGCTCTGGCTTGCCGAACGCAAACGCATTACTTGAAGCTTGACTAGATGGATTTTCACTTGATATGTGATCCAGCGATTCTTGCTTGATGTCGTGTTCTTGAGCGCAAGAATCCAGCTGTTGAGCAAGTTTAAAAAGGAGCCATCCAATGCAGGATCTCAAATATGAGAAAAAAGTATATATACTTTTTTAAAGTACATAATGTATTACCAAACATTTACTCATTTCAGCTTCTGAAATATTTTAGATTTCTTTTCTTTTGTTGCATTTGGGTTTGAGCTCACATATTGGGCTAAATGTTCATGCTACACTACTTTTAATTTTAATTTGGCACAGGCTAGTATACATTAAGACTAATGAGATAACAGATGAAGCCACTTACTGAGCACTCCTCATTCAGTCTAGAAAACCTTCCTTGGTAACACAGTATCCAAGTTACTTCACAGAGAATGTGAAGCAGGGAAAGTTTGTGGTCACTTTATGTAAATTGAACCTCATTTTCTCTGTAACTCAATTCCCTTACTTCTTTCATCCTATTTTCCCTCTTTACTACCGCTACCTCTCTTGTTGGTCTCAATTTGGTTCGTTTACTCTCCCTTCCTCTGCATTTCAGTCTGTTTCTCTCAATCTCTCATCTTTCTTTGTTCCTCGCCGACTCTCCCATCACTCTGCCTCTTTCTTTCCCACCTCACTCATGTCTAATGACATCTCAGCAGCGTCCTCCAAACAGAGAGTCCATGCAGTTATGGCCTGAACCATAATGAGCTCATTTGAAGGAGTGGAACAGAGGGAAGCCTTTGCTGCTGTGACAGACAGCCATTTACGAGCTGTCTACAGAGGTGTCTACACTACGGGCCGCCTGTCAACCCGCCAGCCAGCCATCTCTTTTTCTTCGTCTTGCTTTAGAACATCTCGTCCCTTATTTTCCCACTGGTTTCCTCCATTAAAAAAAACCCCTCTTCAACATGGCTGATTTGATATCTTTCCGCTCTTCTACCCTCCTTCTCTGTCAGTCACTTCTCTCTTTCTTTCCCTCTCCCTTTCCCTGAGTCTCTCTTTCATAATCCCCGCCTATCATCTGCAGCTCCGTCTCAATCTCCATCGTTCTTGGCCTGGTGATGACATATGAACCGGGTTCTCCTAATTGTGGAGCTCAGTCTCACCCAGTCATACAAAAAAAAACATTTGCTATAACGAATGGACCTCTCGTGATGCCAATGAGAAGTAATGGTCCTTTTATTGCGGGATTAATCTCAATGGTCCTGTTTTCCATTGGCTAGCCAAGAAGTCCCTCATCCGTCAGTGAAAAGGAAGGGAGTTGGAGAGGGGGAGACCTGAGATGATAACCTCCCTGATCCCCTGTAATTACTCTGGGTTTGAGGCTGCCCTTCAAGCCTTCTCATTGATCTTTGATAGTTACAAATGTATGTCTCTCTGTGACTTTCTATTGCCCAGATATTGTCTGATTGTGTCCTGAGTTGCTACTAACTCTCCCACCTTCTGTTTTGTATTCCCATCCTCTACTGTCTTCATCTGTACTCCCTCGCACTCCCTCCCCCTGTTGCTGTCTTCACCAGAGCTAATTTGGGTTTGATTGCTTGATTTTTTTCTTTTTTCTTATTTCTTATTGTTGCTCTATTATCGGTTTTATAAAGACTGCTAATTATGGAAGATGGAGAAATGTGGAAGGGATTTAGGAAGGAAGGGACTTATTTCACTGATGTCATCAAAAGGCAATTTCCACACTTTGACTTGTCATAGTGGGAAAAGAACAGGTGTAACTAGTGAGATTAACTATGATTTCATATTCAAATTTCATAGCGCTCCGATTTTTTTTTGCCGCTGCTCAAGGTGCTCTTAGTCAAAAATCTCTGAACATTTTTACCAGAAAAAAGGGTTATAAGGACACTCGTCATAGACAGACATTGTTGTTGCACCACTGTAAACACGATACAGAGTCACACCTTTAAAAATGATGTGTGCATAAAACGCACAGAGCAACCGTAGCTTTCATTTGCACTTGTGTTTCTGTCCACCGAGCAAATGTAAGCGTATAGAGGTGAGTGGACCTGCAGAGTTTGGTGGTTTGCTCCTACCATTGACCCCTTTCACATAACACGGCATTTGATCCATTGTTATATATACAAATATTGATTGGTGCAGCTTTAATTACACCTTTGCTTAACTGCTGTGACATGTGAATGTGTCTGGCGTAAAGAAAAAAAATAGCCCGAAAACATTTCAAACAGGATAATGAGCATGCGGTCATGAAGCCAAAGAGTTGTTAAAGACCAATGTCAAGTCTTGTTGATCACCCACTTGTTTTAGACTAAACCAACTGATGCCAATTTGGTTGGAATTGGATGAGATGTGTTGGACTGTGATATTATGTCCTATTCATTTATTTATTTCAGCGTTTGTTTCAGTCTGATGAGGGCTTTGTGCAAGCCCCTCCTGTCATGCTAATGCAAAACAACACATTAAATGTTCTCTGCCCTTTGCTAATGAAGTGTTGAGCTATTTCTGATCTAATTAAGAGCTAGTTTGTTGTCTGAGCTTAGGAAAAGTTACTGGAGCAGATGAAATGTATAGCTGAGACTCACACTGTACTTGCGAAGGATATTAGATAAACATTTTACCCTTGGAGGGAAGTTGTTGGATTTCAAATGTATCTGAAATATGTGCAATAATTTAGCCCATAGACTCCTAGGTTTCAGAAACTGTACTGGAAGGTAGCTAATGCTCTGTACTTAAACCTTTCCCCTCCACCGATCTCCCCCTCCTCTCCAGACCCTCCATCTTCTCCTGCGTATCCCCTTCTCTTGCCAAGTTTCCCAGCATGCCTCTGAACTCCCCTAAGACTTCCCCTCTTTCATGGAATTATCTGTACCCTTCTTCTTTCTTCAATTTATCTTGCCTCTCTTTGGAGTTTTGCTGCCCTCACTTCTTCTGGCCATTGCCTAAATCCTAGTGCCTACTTTACCAGCCTTGTCTTGCGCTCCCACTCCCTCTCTTGTGCAGTCGGGGTTGCCTGTGGTTTCATTACTCTGGCAGCTGCAGTATGATATCCACCTCAGAGTAAGCCTCTGCTAATAGAGAGACAGAGGAGTGGGATGACCAGGACCAGGTGGACGGACCTCAGACTCAGTGTAACACCAGGGGGCACTCTTCAGCCTTCACTGCCATTTGTTGTTGTCAGTGCCAGCTTGTGTGTGAATAAAGTGGGCAGAAGGAGAACAACAATGCTGCAGTTTTGTGACTGTTAGTGTGCTTTATGTGTGTGGGTGTGTGTGTGTGCGCGTGCGTGCGCTCATGCATGACAAGTCTCTGTCCTTTGCTGAACATGAGAAAAGGGCAAAAGCTTAGTGGGCTAAAGCAGAAGATGATGTCGATCTCTCATTAATATGTATGATCTGCTGTGTGTGTGTGTGTGTGTGTGTGTGTGTGTGTGTGTGTGTGTGTGT
>NW_022280076.1:780229-882255 GCF_004355925.1 Anarrhichthys ocellatus | reverse complement strand
GTGTGTGTGTGTGTGTGTGTGTGTGTGTGTGTGTGTGTGTGTGTGTGCACATGCACGGCTGGGTGTGTATGTGTTCTGTGTGTTCTCCAGCACATGTGTCTGTCTCTGTGATGATATCTAAGGTCATGTTAGAAACTGCGGTGAAGTCAAGTGTGTGTAAATTTGAATCGCTTTGCTTAAGTCCATATTACACATTGAGGGATATTAATGCACAGCATCTGTATGGACAGTTTAAGACGTATCTCGGACCCCCAAGGGAGAGAAGGACCTAAGAGTATATGTTTTAAGCGTGTGTGTGTGAGGAAAAACACAAAAATAAATCACACTTAGAATATTGAACCAGCAGCAAATGATGGTAGTTGAAATCGAGCTTTGTTTTTTGTTTTACCTGGAAGTCTCTGAATTGATTAAAAATAGCGGCATACTTTCCTTTATAATATACTTACTGACAAGAGAAACAGTTCTGAAGCATAAATTCAATCTTGCCTACATCCCTCTCATCATCAGATGGATGTCTGACCATAACCATAGGAGAAATAAAGAGAAACTTTCTCTTGTTGCAAACATTTTGATGACAAGTTCCTGATGATCGGAAATAATAGACGAAAGAATTCAAAATGTCATGGTGGGATATTGTACCTTGACATTAAAGACCTGCCTCCCCTCTGCTTTCTCCAGCATGAAACTCGATATGAAATGAAATAAAACTCAGAAGCGTGCCTTGCAGCTATTGCACAAAAAAAGAAAAAAAATCACAGAGGCACTCTTCTTTTCCTTTCTCTTCATCAAGATACTGCCTTATCACAGCACCTTCAGACTTTTGTGATTACACTTTGATTTCCACATCCACATCTTTTGTTGCTTAGGCTGCATGTCTTCACTCCATTAATTTAGGAAACAAATTAGGCTAATCATTATCAGGTTCATCACTTTTTATGACCTCCTCATTATACTGGAATAGGCTCTAATTGTGGATCAAGGTGTTTCCTGTCTATTACAGTTTAATGGCTGTTATATATAGCTTAAAAATTCTGATGGGTAACAAATACATACTGTATGACACAAAACTATGTATGACCCCACCGTGCTTATTATTCATATCTATGGCCGTATGTCTCTATGGTGATGTCAGTGAGAAAGGGGAAAATAATAGCTCTGTCAGACAGCTCTAGGCCTGATTGTTACACATTCACACACGGTAGGATTTGTGTGACTGTGTGCATGCTCAAAGATGTATGGCATGAACTTTGACTGTATGTTATGTTTATAAAAGCACCTCCATGCTTCAGTGACCTATGAATCTTTATACGTGAGCGGCAACATGTTTTCTCACAGAGTGACTCCATGCTACAAAGGTATAGTTCAAATTTTTTGAAGTGAGGTTGCATTTGGTATTCATCTATATCCACAGAGAACTGAAGCTGTTATCTATGCTCTCTCTTTAAAGCTACCAGACTCCTTTGACCTTGCAGAATCAAGGGTTTGGGAGAATGGCTTCAGTTCCCCATCGTAAAGGACTGTCTGACGGCAAGGCAAAGTGGTGAAATTGTTGCAACTATATTTTAAACTTAAACAGATATTGATATATTTTCTTTAAGTGAGTCTTTCTTTTTGGTGGTTTCTGCCCCCATCCACAGCAGAACATTGCTTTGGGGGCATGTTGACGTCATCTACTGTAGGTAAAACACTGACTCTGGATAAGTACCTTTTGCAACCCTATTTAAAAGCAACCCAAACTATCCCTTTATGGAGAAGCTAAGCACGAGGGAATCGGTCATCCCACGGTCAGATCTGTCTTGCTTAAGTTGTTTGCATAATTCCTTGCTATGGATGCAGATTCCGTTCAAAGTTAGAAGATTAAATATATTTTTCATGCCATATTTTTTCTTTTCTTTTTTCTTTTTTTAATCCTATTTATAACAATTTGCAGTATCATTAAATGCCCAGTTTTACTGTACCTTAGGGTAAAATTAATCCCTGCTATTGACTGACAAGTAGAAACTTGGGCAGCCAGTGAAATACTGGGAAATTTACATATTTATGTAAGAAAAATGGATCCAAATAAGATCACCGAAGGATGCTAAATTGTTTCCTGATGGATTTTTGCTATTAAGCTGTCGTGAAAAAAAAGAAGAATATTAGATGCGTTATCATGCGGCAGCTTTCATCTCCTTTTGGCTGAGACACGGTTTTATCATTTTGACCATCAAAGGTCTTTTTTTTTTCTTATGCTGTTTTGCCAGTAAAGCAATCTGGATGATAAAAAAAAACTATTTGGCAGTTTCTACTTGAAATTAAACATTTCCAACATGCATGTGAAAATGACTGTAAAAATGCAAAGCAAGTCACAGAATTCATTGATCAAAGTAAGTCCACTCAATGCTGTTGGCTCAGCATAGAAGCCAGTAATGAATATCCTGCCACTGGTGACTGGGAGGCTGAGGATTTACACACACAATTCTATACTAGAAAGGTCATAGACTCAATAATTAGAATGTGCAGTGGGACCATCAACAAGTATGTGCTAACAAAGTAACCTTTTGCAAAACATCCTTAGTCAATCTCTATCTTATATCATATCATACATGTGTAAAGTCACAACTTCAGTAAATGTTGAACAAGTTAGACAATTTCTTCTCTGGTAAGTAAATTATTGTTGTTTGACCCTTTCAGATCCCCTTTAAAGGTTTATTTGACCAGTAAACAGCCCAGTGCAACAACAGTCCTACCAGCCAATGAGCAGCTGCTCTGGAATCAGTGGGGTGAAATGCTTCGTTCAAGGTCTCCTCAACAATAATGTTTACGTGAGGAAAGTTAATTATTCACTTTCTAGGCTTAAATGTCCCCACCCGGTCAAAGGACGTGAACATAATGGTGGAACTTCTGCCTCTCTAAACTCTATACCACCACCAGTCTTATTTGTGCACTCCTCTACCGTATCATTCATGATCACACGGGAAAATGTATCAAAAACAGCAATGAATAATATGAATAGAAATTCACCCATTATTTCTGTTAACCAGTTCTCACCAGAAGAAGTTCACTATTTGCAGTTTAATTCCCATTTGTGTGTATAGAGATTTCTAAGTGATGGGCAATTGATTGATCACAGAGAAATGACTGTCCAGTTACTGCACCATGTTCTATTAAAATGCATTTCAACCTGAGTTCTCACCTCCCTTCACCGACCTTCACTAGCCCCGAGGTAGCTGTCAACCTGTACCCATCTTTGCACCTGAACTGCTCAGCGGACAGTGTAGTTAAATGCCAAGCACTGCTGTAGGCCATTGTTTATGTGCATGTATGCGTGCGTGCACCCGGGGGCCCTGTGCTCGACAGGTAGGGCAGGAAAATGCATTATTGATGCGGTTTGAGGTATGCAAAGCAAGGAACCTCTTTGATCTCTCATAGACGCCGTGTCGCCGGCAATCTCCCTCAGTATCAGTCGTGTGCACATAGCACGGCGAGGCAGGAGCCACACATTTTTCCTTGATCACTTCTCCCTTTTATCTTTTTTCTTTCTTTCTCTCCTCTTTCTATTGAGGAGATACTGCTCACGGAGCAATTGTTTTGGTATTTGTCTTGCTCTGTTATTGGGAAAAGAGAGAAGGAGAGGGAGAAGAGTAGGAAGAAAGCTATTATGATTCCTCCTGTAATTGCGGAGCGAATGAAAATTGAACTGGGGAATTTGCTGCCAATTAACTGTATATTCATAAGGTACTCTTATCATCCGAATTGAATTTACATGCAGAACGATGCAGCATGTGTTGGAACAGGGGGCATAATTGCAAAGCACAGCCAAGTGAGTTATGCAAATGGTGCTCATTTCCCCACAAATTTGAAGTGACTTAGCCTCTACCCATATTCATACAATGCCTTAATAACTTAAACATAAGGTAGCGCTACTGTAATTGCTGTGCTAGATTAAAGTTTCTAGTGCTTAGGTGAAAGAAATGAATGCCCCTGAAGGCAAAATGAGAGGAAGAAGTGAAGAGAATGAACAAAAAACACTTAAAAACTACCGAGTCGGATACTTCTAAATATATTTTGAAGGACTAACGTTGTTGGTTTTCTGAAGATTAGGTTCAAAATAGCACACATGCTCTTTGTAAAGTCCTAATACGACATGAACTTTATGTAGCATAACCGCGGTTACAAACACATACTTGTCTGTGAAGTGAGATTAGGAAAGCAGATATCGCGGGCAACACCTGCGGCCCATTGTGGCCACCGTGTAAGTGTGAGTGTGGATGCACGTCTGTGCGTTTTACCCACAGGTATGCAGCAGTGAAGAGATCAGGCTTATCCTTTGTGACAGTCACTTTTAAGTCCTTTTCGAAAACTGGGTGGTTCAATTTACCACCGTCGCCTCCCGTACCCCACTCCAATCGCGTGCACCCCCCACTCTGACACACACATTCACACGGTCACACACACACCCAGATAGGCTGTTGGACAAACCATTGACCTTCACTTTGCAATCTCTGAGGTCGATCAGTAGGCCATTCTTCCATGTAATGTTTACATCTCTGTGGGCTATTTGGCCACAATGGGGAGATTGCCTTTGGGCAACAACGTGTGTACACAATGGTCGTTTTCCCCCGGCTTGGCTCAAGGCGGGAGGCCATCAACAGCGCAGTGTCACTTTTTCTACTTATTGAAAGGAGTGAGACATTAGGGTCAAGGGAACGAATCAAATTGAGATTCTTTCTGATAACTTTGGTTTTGCTCTTGGTTTCCACGTCTCCTACACTGCACGCTCGACAGTACCCAGTATCTGTGTATCAGTTTGTAAATCCTTGTGAAGGCTGCGATGAAAATCCCATATATGACAGAACATTTAAATTAAAACATAGATTCCCCAGGGATTTGGTGCATTGTGCATATGTTTACATATTAATGAGGAACTATCAATGTTATCAATGCTCATATAACTAAATCCCACATGCTATTTCAGGTGGGTTAGTTGGGATATAAATGATTAGTTATGAGTGTTTTAATTAGCTTAATTCATAATAATTAACATAACCATTGTGCATGTTAAGCAGTAGCCCCGTGTCTCATAGCATGGGCGTACTTTTCTATTTAATTCTCTCGATAACAATCGTTATTTGATATTTCACAAGATGTCGGAGAGGAATATCTTACACTGGAGGTTTTCAAATGCTATTAGAAATGTTTGCTCCAGCAGTGTGAGAACTAGTAACTTACGGAACGCTAGCATTAGAGATTATTTCATTGTTTTGGAGTTTTGTGAATTATTATTACTGAGCTGGGGTTAAAGGGGTCAACTTTAAGCCGTGTTTTATCATCAGCAGAAGGTGAATATGATCAGACGACTGGCTATTCACTGCCTTTAAATATTCATCTGGGTTTTGTTAAAACATGGAAAGGAAATCAAAGAAAGCTTTGAACCAAGTTGTAAGGATCAGAAACAAAAGGGAGCACATCTTATGCTTGAATAAATGTTTCATTAATTATTAGGATTTTAGCTGCTGTTGTCACTAATAATTAGATGTTTCATAACCAAAATGAAGAAAAAAAAGCAACAGCCTCAGGTAAAACAGAAACAACACAATGTCTCTAGCCTTAGAGGACTCATGGATGCAAAATCTAAATATATGCATGACAGCATATCTGTGTGTGTGTGTGTACTGTATACGATTAGTGAATGTGTGTTAGAGAGAGATGACAGTCTGCCTGTAGATCCACAGGGACTGGACCGAGAGCAGGTGTACTGCTCCGTCCTGCAGCCTTGCCAGGACACACAGCCACACCGTGCCAGCGATGTCCGCCTTATACACCCTTGCCTCTCCCTCTCCCTCCGCCTCACCTTATGTCTCGCTCTTTCTCTCCCCACTTCCTTCCAACCTCCATTCCTCTTTACTTCCCAATTTACCTCCTGTCTCTCTCTCTCTCTCTTCCCCCAACCCCCCCGTCCTTCCACTTGCTTCCAGCTTCTGCTCACCTCTCCTACCCCTCCTCCCAAATGAACTAAATCCCACTATACCCTTCATATCCTTTCTTCATTTGCATTTGCTGCCTGAGCTCAAACCTCGCCAAATGTCTTGGGGGCATTCTGTGGGCTCCAACCCCCACCCATATGCAACCCATACTCTTATTATTGTTAGCGTTCCTTTGTTTATCATTCATTTCTCAATCTTGATGCTTTATTAATCCCTCGAAGAAAAGTCGTTTTACACTGTTCTTCCACTTGTAGGCAGCCAGAGAGTTGGCAGACACAATTTTGACCCCAAATTGAATCTAATAATTTGTTTTAGGGTTGATCTACCTGCACACTATTCTGCTGAGTGAGTAAGGTATCAGTTAGACTTTTCAAATTGCTTTTGACGGTAAACACCATCATCTTATTGTCTAATAAGATAATTACCGCAAGTGTAATGCAGCTGACACAAACATATTTCTGCTTGTTTGATTTCACCTAGCATAAATAATTGGCCCTTGATTTTATGTGGCCTTTTTAAAACTACAGATATCTATTTTGATCAATACAAACAAATGTCAGCTGATGTAGTGACCTGGATGCATTAAGCAAATGATGGGGAATCAAGGCATATGCTACTATAAAAACACTCATTATAATGGGGCTCCAAAAATATTTGCTTGGTCGTGTTTATTCTAATTCCTTTTGCTATTTACATTTTATTTTGTTTTTCATCTCTAAATTATGCATATTTATGATGTACTTGTATATAAAAGTATAAAACCACCATTGCCTAATCTCAGTGCCTTGGCAACACGCACTTTTCTCGCCCTACCACAGCTGAATTCTTTCTCTTCTTACACGCAAAAGTGATTATTCTCAGCAACGATTTCAGTATCAATGCACAAAAACAATAAGCCCTCACTGCGGCATACCCGACTTTTATGTTTTCTCTCATTCTCTCGAACTTCGTCCTGCCATCCAAGCCCCACCCTTTTAGTAGCACCTTTCTAAGCTCCCTGTTGTCATCCAAGCTCCCCCACATATATTAAAACACTCCGACAGTCACAGCCACCTGGTTTATACCCTCACTCCATCTTCACCACATGCCATCCACTACACACACACACACAAACAGACACACACGCACACATCCATGCACGCTAATTTAGCCACACAAGCTAGGCCCCAGAATCGAATCAAACCTTCACACCGCGTTCAACCTCTGCTCTGCTCGTCTGCACCCTGCGTTCACTCTAGCGGCCAATCACACACACACACACACACACACACACACACACACACACACACACACACACACACACACATTCAGAGTCTCCACAGATGCATAGCCACTTATCATCACTCATATCTGCTACCTTCCACCACATCAAGCCTTGCAGTTTCTCTACCTGTTTTTACTGCACCTTCATGTTATCCTCAATTTTCTCGACACTTACTCATCCAGGTCCTATGTCCACATAAGTGGCTGATCCATCTGAATGTTGTGCTGTCGATTGGCAGCGTAGAGTGTTGTTTAATTAACACTCTGGCATCTCTCTGTTGTTACATACAAGCTACACAATTCAATTCTTACTATTGCTCACCCAGGAGAATGTGTGACTCACTCAATTATTTGTGGTATTTCGCTCACACATGCATGCATAATTAGCTTTTCATGCAACATGCTACGCCAGTAGGTTGGTGTAAACATCTTTGTTGAATTGTATATAATTAGAGTCTCTCTCTCATTAGATGGAATTTTACTTTACTCAGAGACTATTAGAGGTTTCTACTCTGTTTTTCACTGTACAAAAACAGAAGACGGGTTTGGAGCCCTTTTTTTGAGCTCAGGTTATTTAGGGTTCATTCGCAAGCAACCAATTGCACTTGTCAGAGGCAGCACGATGCAATCAGTGTTCAGTAAGACTCTTGAAATAGCATGATTTTGCAGATTAAGTGTTTTGAGATATTTTTTTTCCCATTGGGGAAAACACAATTTACAAATTTCAGATGTTTTGCACGTTATTTAATTTGATGTGATTTGATATTTTAGTGTTCTGCTGCTAACTTTGCTGCTGCTGTTTGTGCTGCACATTTGTTCGGGGGTTGAATTTTGAAAGAACACACACTACACAGCAAAATAGGAGGGAGTCGGCCAACGGGAGGATTAATCAAGCGGCTGACATCTGTGCAGCTCGGCTACAGTAGTAGAGGCCACAAAAGGCAGGAATCAAAGCTTGCCAATTTTTACGCCTGTCCCAATCTCTGCCTCAGTGCTGCAGACACATGGGGGTAATTGGTCAAATTCAGGAGATTATATGGATTTGCAGAGATTGGCCTTTAATGTTGGTTCAAGTGACCTGTTTGTCTCCTTTGAACACGGCCTGTAAAGTGTAAAATGTGTAAATGTGGTCTGTGCCTGAGGCGTCACACAACGTGTGAATGTACTGTTTACTCTCAACAAGTGAGCATGTGCATGTTTAGTGGTTGAACTGTGCATGTGTCCCTGTATCTGGCATACAGATGCTCTTTCGATCTGTGTTTGTGTGTCCGTCCTTTCATACTTCTGCTGTTGTGATTTCAGAGATGAATAAATGTATAGACACAGTCCCGTGGGCGCTGCTTTATTACTTTTGGTTCATTGTGTTGAATAAACAGCTTGACAGCTTGATTCCATTTCAGTTTTCTCTTTTTCTAGTTATGTGATGTCAAAATGAACACAAAATGATTTGTTGTTCACATACTGGTCAACATTCTTTTTTAAATAGTTTTTACTTATAAAAATAATATAACAGCTCCAACAGCTTGATCTGATGAAGGACATTTAAATTCATATACCTACCAGTGTGGCTGTGGCACACACAACCATGTTAATGGCTTACAAGTAAAAATTGTAAATGTGTTATTGACTGAAAAAAGTATTGAATGAACAAATAAAAATAATAAGAATTGCATTATTTAACTGCATAATACCACTCGCATGCCAAATGATGGCATTCCTGAGTAGCCTAACTTCTCTCTAAAACAATAATATATTGTAACGGACTGAGGGACATGTAATGTTACCCTGTTATGTTATAAGTGTTGTTGTGTTTACAGGAAGAAGTTGTTCTAGATTCGATTGGTTATTGCATTTACTGAGGTCAGTGAAGGTCTCATGCCCTGTGAAGCTGTAAAACCTGTCAGTCATCCTAGCTACCTATGGGGGTGTGTGGCACACAGGAGCGTACCTGAGATTGGCAGAGAGAGTGAGGTGGGAATGATGTTGTTTGTGCTGCTAGCCTGTAGAGAGTTAGTCTATGACCGGGAGCAGATTGTTAAGCATGTTAGAGAACATTTAACGGTGTTGACTGTTGTTTTGGCGCAGGCTACGGCCCACAGTAGCCTGTGTACTGTCCTCTCACAACAAGTAAGATAACGTCTCGTAGCCTTCCTTACCAAGGGTCGCTACAATATGTTTGAAACATGGGGTGAATATGCAATGTGGAACGATTTGCTAAATGATCACTTAGCATAGTATTATTTATAATTTAATGATTTTATGAGTAACATTTTTCAAAAGTTTGATAACACACACAACACAACTTTAGAGTGATAGAAACATTATCAACTGAACTTCTCAAATGCAACATACTCCCAAGCATGAGTTTCTACATCTGAACTCCTAATGGGCATTTACAGGCTGTTTGTGTTTCAAAACATTGAGGGATTAATTACAGACGTGGGCCCTCCAGGGATGGGGTGACTGAATCCCATTTGGAGCGGCTTCATCAGCGCGGGGGTCACCAGGTGTTCGGATGATGATGGGTATGAATGGAGGAGGCAATGCTGAGGGTAATAACGTCATCGTATCTGATTAAAACCTTATAGTGTGTTAGAACGGCAATTGATAGGGGGACCTGATCTGTGTCTCCCTATGCAAACAGATTTGTGTTGTTCTTTAAAGCATGATCCACCGGCCAGAATGTAAATGAGAGAGATAGGAAGACCTGTCTTTATCCCCAGGCTCAGGCAGAATATCAATTGACCTGGAAATACATTACAATGCGAAGCACCGTACCAGAGTTCATCCTCAGAGCGGCTCCACACAATGAGGCAATGAGATAAGTCACTGTAGAGTGAGAGGTAAATCCCTCGTCTTGCTGTGATATCCCTCCCCGTTGGTCTTTGGATATTAATTACATGATGCTGCTTTGGTTAAGTTACTCACAGAAATAATTCAAATATGAAATAAAATGAAATAGCATTGTGAAAATATACAGACAGTTGACACGTTTAAAGGAAACACGTACATAAATTACTGTAGAAACGTAACAAATGCCGATACCACAATACAGAGCAAAAGGGGTCACTCAATGGTTTCAACCCAGCTAATCTATTGATATGACAATGCTCTCCATCATATATACAGTATATATATACTGTATATATACTGTATATATATATATATATATATATATATATACACACACACACAGCCAGATTGTGTTGCATAACAAGGCCATTTCAGCCATCTTGATGCATGACATGTCACGGCTCTGGCTAATTATAGCCCTTGTATCATTAATTCATCACATTGTACCTGTTAAACAACAGAGAAGTAATCAATGATTTAGTTTAAAACACTCATGGACAGATAAGATGACAAGAACAAAAAAGAAAAGAAAATGATGTCTCCAGTGCGAAGAAAAAAAATAAATAACAGGGATCACACATCAGTAATTTGCTGTGAAGAGTGTAAAAACAAATAATTCTTAGATTCAGTCCCTCAACTTATTTACTTCCTTATTCAGCTCACGTCTAATCAGGCTAGAAAAAGAAAGTGTACGTCCAGTCTGAAGCGTGCGTGACGTGCAGAAAGTCCCCAGATGAGGGAATATCTTTCTGTAGAGTGGTGTTCATCCTCCCAGTAGAGTTGAGACACCTGTAGAGTGTGCAGGAGCATTTATTCGCCCATCTGTCGCTGTGAAGACGTAGTCCTCTTGAAATACACAGTCCCGTGTACGACCAGGTGTAGAAAATATTCAAACCCTTTTAGTTGTCGAGTTATGTTCCCACATCACTTTTGGGTCTTGCTAAACTTTCTGAGAGAAGAGATTTAAATAATGTTCTACTGCTGATTTTAGGATTCCTCTCTTGTTATTCCTGCAGTTATTTTTGTACTGGTGCTCTTTTGGTGTTTTTCTCTTTGTGTAATGCTTTTACATTCTCTTTTCGTGTTTTCTCTCTCCCTCTCTGCTCTCAATTAGTTAAAAAAAAGGGTCTGAGGAGTTCGTGGGTTGCAGGTGTTAATACTAAAGGAGGAAAATGCATCCATGCAAAGTGCATCAGTGCTTACCTCAAACTGGGTTCATTAAAACTCCATGGCATTATGCAAAATGAGCCACAGCAGTGAATAAAACAATAAAGTCATACATTTAATTCAGTAGAGGGGAAGCTGGAGAGAGATGAACTGCTGTTTAATTTCCTCACAAAAATAAATAAATATTTGGCTTGATCACAATATGAGTTTTTTTTAAAGGATTGGCTTCTGCAGTGGCTGCAATTTTAAAATCAACTTTTTTCCCCAAATTTGATGCTATTGTTTCTTCTTCATGGTCTTCTTTAAACCCCTACGTGGAACGGACCACAATTCAAAATGAAAAGTAGCGTTAAGATGCATTTCTTATGAAGATTCTCCACTGATGCATTGGATATCTCATGAGTCAAAGACTGGATTTCAACAGCAAAAACTGAAAGCGTGTGAAATTAAAATGTCAAGATGCAAAAATACACACACATGATGATGAGCTGTAATAAACTGGAGACCAGAGAGTCTGGCTTGCCTCTGGTTATCCAGGGACTGGGACAGTTTAATTGAGGTTGTATTAGGGACCTCTATGGAGGAATTTAACTTGTCAGGCTAATCATCATAATGTTGGCCTTGGGTCAAGGCCCATTTTCATCCATTCCATGAGAAAGTCAGGGTCACTTTAGTCAGATGAGGACTCCTCTGCAGTTATAAACCAGGCCACAGAGAGAGGCGGATATGTTGATTCACTTTTAATTAACCATCATCTGCTGGGTTGCCACATTGTCCCAACGATATTGCTTTGGGTCTGGGGAGAAATCATGCAAAGGGTCATTGAAAGTGCTATCAAAGTTTTTTTAAATGCAGAATTAAATGTCTCTGTATAAAAAAACATGTTGAGGAAAATTCATTGTTTCATTGCAATTTAACACAAATGTTATCTTTTCTTGTTCAGTTTGGTTCTGTTGGAAACGGCCGAGTAAATCGTGCTTTTCTTTTGAAGTCTGTTCTGGTCCCAAGGGTGTGAATAACTTAGTTGTGCTTCTTTGCCTAAAACATGCATATTTGAGGGAAGAGAAAAAAAGTGAATCAGCTTTGCATTTAAATTAGTCTCATACACCAGCGTGTATTCAAAAATAATCTTGCAGGCCTAACAAGCAATTCCATGAGGGTGTAAACTGTACCATATGCATACAAGTTATACTCTTAAGAATATTGCAATAGATAGTCTTGTGATAAATAGTAAAGCAGGTACTTACATGCAGCGACACAGTCACTAAAAAACACCATTACATGAATTGTATTATATTACATCAGAATCTCTTGTGTCGTCGTCACGTCTCCCCAAATAATGAAAAAAAAACCCTGCAAGACTTTCCCTGTCTGTCACATTGTACTCTGATGTCGTGATCCTGATTAGCACATGAAGGGTAAATAAGGATCTTGAATATGTTTATGATGTGAGAATGACAGCGGGGATTCAGTCAGCAAATTCTGTTGACACTGCATTAGAGAGGGATGGTATTTATCACCCACCGACACATTTTGATGGAAACAGAAAAGCATGAAATTGAAAATAAACCATTGCGTGAGCGTGTTGGGCATGGCATCGGCACAAGTTAACAAACTAGTGGAATATTACAACATAGTTTTGCTTTCCAGAGAGAGATTAACCCCAAATGTGAGGTAAGCTTCGGCTAATCTTTTAATTGTTCCGCCAGCTGTTAACTAATGTAGAACATTCAGACTATAACTTCACAAGCACTGCTGTTATTATTTGAAGAGTAACTAGAGACCCTCAAATTATGTGCAAAATGCAACAACTGCAGGAGGCATGGCTATGTAGCTACGTATAACTATGTAGCTACGTATAACCATATATTTTAAAATGTATGGTTGAGAGTCAATTATTGCAGATGCCAGAGGAAGACAATCTGGAAATAAGAAGAGAGATGAAGAGACTATTGTCAACTAACTCAGCCAACTCAGCCAAGGGCATCTTTTTTTCAATCTAGATGACTGTCCCTTATCCTTGCAATTATATGTGCATCCCACCATATCACACAGATCTTAAACTGCGGGCAAATTAAACAGCCTTTTTATGGCTGTTGTGGCCCTCTGTATCACTGGGCCAGGTTAGTCCATTACCTCCTTTTAGTAGGGTGTGCAGAGGTGAACTGAGAGATGCAGTGTGAAGCCATGACAGATAAGCAGCAGTCTAGTTGTTGCCAAGTGAAAGTTCAGAAAGCAGGTGTGGGTTGGCACAAGTACAGGGAGGTCATTCTTCAATGAGATAAATCTGCTCAAGTACCCTCGAGCAAGATATTAAATCATTCCTCATTAGGAGAAAAAAAGCCAAATAAATCATTGTTTTGACAATTATCAATTTACAATTGGATCCTAGTGGTCCATATTTAGCCGGTGTTACCACAAGAGTATAGTGCTTGGTATACATAAAAAATAAAATAATACTTGTTCTGTATTCAGCATTAAAAAAGAGTTCAAAAGAGTGCAATGACAGTGTACAGAGAAGAATAAAAATGTGGATAAAACTACTGTGACCAGAATGTGCAAATTATGCACTTGGTTTAGGTGAAGGTCTTCTGCAGTAGGTTACAAACCTCTACTGCAGAGACTGTTAAGTGCTTTTTGTGCTAATGATATGCAAGATGCAAAATAGCAGGCCTACCAAGGACAGAGACAGGACACAGCAGCAGTGGCGATAATTGGAATGAGTTCAGCCATTCTTGGTTCAACGTAGAAGAAGCCAGCGTGCCTCAAATCGAGCTTTTCATTGCAGTCATTAAAATGCGGTTTTGAGAGAAACAGTGCAATTTATCTCTCGTATTATGGAGCTTGAAGGACTAGCTTTCCTTTTATTGACCTGACTTCATAATTTATAGTGGCTTTTAAACAGGGTTTTACAAGAAATAAAACAGATGTTAGTCCTATAATTTAGTTCCATTTGAATTAAATTAAGTTTTCACTTTCATTCAAATTACTGGTACAATTAGGTTATTAGTCAGTTAGCAACTGGCAGATAAAAAAGATAAAAAATAGAGCAGTGGAATGTGTAGTTAAGTTGTCTGTTTGCTGTAATTTATACTGCATACATGTGTCAGTAAATGAGTAGAATCTTGAAATACCTGACACATCAGAAAAGTGTCTTGGAAAGTAATTACTTTTTTTGGAGAAAGTAATCCTGAGGCATATTTTAGCCAACGGAAACCAAACTTGCCAGAGGCGCAGCATAATTGATCCATGCAAGGCTGAACCAATGTTCAGCTTGGCAACACTTCCTGAAAACAGGGCAGAGTGTCCTTTCTATCGTAAAAAATGTCAGTGAAATGCATATCTGTATTCAAAACGTCACGTGACCGATGGTCTGTTCAATTGTGAAAGGTCATAGGGGCTCTAATGAGGTGCCTGCTGGGAAAATAACAAGCCTCTAATGCCTCTATAGACACCTCCCCATGTCAGAACAGGTCAGCTGTAGCAGGATGGAGACGCTTCGCCCAGGAGACGATGCCAACATTTTGATGAATGGAACTGTTTTTGTATCAAATCCGTTTTGTTGTATCAAGTAAATATAAGATTCGAAAGCTCCACATCACCCTAAACAATTTAGCAATATGAAGGATAATAAATACCACAACTCTAATTATTTTCATATGCAAAAGTCACGGATGAAGCAGACAACCTCCATCGAGTTAAATGAGGCCAGAGGAGGTTTTACTGATTTAATTAGAAGTGTCGATTGGCAACATTAACCCTTGGTGTCCTCTGTTACTCATTTAACAGTTACTCCTAAGAGAGTTATAAACCTTGATATTTTGTACTGTGCCTTGAGCTGATCTTTGTCCTTGCAGTTCATTTCCAAGTACTTTAATAAAACCTCTTTAAAACACAGGAGACACTAATGCCTTTTAAAAATGAAAGAAGTCCTGTAAATACAAGATTATGATTCCCCAATTACGTAACAATGGCCCATGCAACATTTAGACACAAGGGTGTCTCTAAAGCGCTTGAGATTATTATGTGGATTTATTCCACCCATGGGTTCTTAACTCACTGTTACAGGGCCACAGTCCTTTTTGACATTTGAGAGAGTATGAATACAATAGCACACAACGGCTGCTGTCATGTGTAGGAACAGACACTGCACACATGGGATGATGTGAACATTCTGTGCCGGCACACGATACTGTAACTGGCAGGGACATGTTGAAACAAAGCGTCATTGTCAGCGTGCCCGCCTGTGCATATGCGTGCTTACGTATGCAGGTATACACACATGTGATTACGATCGCAGTGACAGACACGCAGAGAAGGAAAACAACTACTCAGGCTGACTAAAGGTGAGAGCACGACAGTTGGTGGAAGAAGAGAGGTGGGCTGAAGCAGTAGTCTCCTTGTGCAGGTTTTTGTGATGAATGTGGCATCCGCTGTGCTATTTGATGTCCCTCCGTCACGGTTGACGGATTGTGGGCGAGTGGAGCTTTCTGTGTTGTTGACACCGCACAACAGCACACAGTGGATTTGATGTTTGCTGACAGTTTGTCACACTGCTGTTTTTCTATGTACCTTGGGTGGTGAGAGGTAAAAAAAGAAAGGTCCAGAAAGAGTAGAAATTAGGTCTCGCATTCAGTTGCGTGTAGTTCTGTCATTTAAGTATAGAAGATATGCAGACCTGTGAACCTATTCTGCCCGACAAGAGGAAACGACCCAACATAATGAGCACAATAAAAACACAGCAAGTCTGACACAGCCAGTCAGTGGCTCGTTGTAAATGTTTTTTTGCTTCCATTTTGCAGCACAGCAATGCGATGCCCTGGTTCCATAGTTCCTTGTTTAAAAAAAGGCCTGTAAGTGAGCAACAGGTTGGCAGAAAGTTAAGAACAACAGACACATTGATTAAGGGATATACATTTCCACATGGATTTTGCCCCATGTCATTTATTGTGTGGTCACGTGAGAAAACACTAACTTCTTTAAAACAGGGAAGAACGATTAAAGTGACCATTGATTCAATATATCATATAATAGACTTGAAATATAGTTGAGTATATCTTGAATATTACATTATAAAATGATCCAAGTGCAACACAGGGATTTGACATTTAATACTAAGATGCACAACACAGATTATAAAAAATTTGCATTCAATATCCTCCTATATTAGCTAATATCTCTTAAATTGTGTCATGTGATTCACAACAAACATTATATTTTACTCATTGAATATGAATGCTGTGATGGCTGCTGGGATAATAATCTCATGATAAGCCAATATATATGCAAATTCCTCACTGCATAAAGATGCATTATTAATAGGTTTCCATACCAACCAAAGAAAGAGTCAGAATCCAAGGATCACAGTAAATTTAACAAACTTTAACTCCTTCAGACTCATCAAAGTAAAACCATCCTTTGAAGTTGATCAAGGAACATGTAGATGAGATTTGGACTTGTATCAAGTACAAAGAAAAGTTCTCCCACCTTCATGAAAAGTGTATAATCATGTCAGACACTCTATTGTTGCAGCTTATAAGTGAAAGTATAGAACTTTTGAAACTCATTAAAGAAATTATGTTAAGACTGTTGAACAATTGGTTTAATGTAAACCCACATGTAGATTTGCACTTGTATTTACAGACATTGAACCAACTCATTTTTCCACTCCTTTCTTGAAGAGGACTTTGAAACAGAAGAAATATTTAAATAGACACCCTAACGTTTTGATCAAATATTCATTGCAGAGTGAAATGACCCAGCATCGCCGCAGTGCCGAGAGAAGGAAAACTAAGCAGGGGAACGCTCTCTTAAAACTCCACTTCAACTTTGCACCACTGGGTGTTAGACGAAGTCAAGGGAAATGATCGAGGTCAAGCCTGTTTAGTATGGACTGCACCAGCATGTCTCGGAGTGCAAGCTGAGAGTGCTTTTTTTTATATCCTTATATCCTTTTGCTCCCCTCACAGTAGACATTTCGAAATAGTTTGATACCCGTTTCATGCCTGACTGAGGCTTTGATATTTTAAAAAATTGATTACCTCTAGCAGCACACAAACCTTCTCTCTCGCCCTATGTGTCTCTCTTTTTCTCACTGCCTCTGTCATGTTGCTCTTATTACATGTTCCTCCCTCTGTGTCTTTTTCCATGTGCTGCCAACATTTCATTATTAACCAAAATGTATACAAGTCCTAATATGCAGTAAAATAAGAAGTGTTCCTGACGGTACATCATATCAGGTATAATTTATATCACAACCTCACTCATACATGATGGTAATTACACATTTAATCTGTAAAGCAGCAATATGGTGTAGTTAAATCATGTCATATTTTAGGTCAGAATGGTAATTCAGGCATCCTGGCTAGTTAATTTAATTAACCAAGCAGGCTATCAGTCATTATAGCAGCATGGTAACAATAGGGAGTCATATAGGGGAAATAGACATTAAGACCACCGATTGAAGCCAGTGAGAATAATGGAAGCTCTTCCTGCATAACAAATGCTAATGCAGTGATTCTCAACCTTTTTAATGCTATGCCAAACTTGTACGTGAGGTATGAAAATTCTAAGGATCGCCGGTTTATCCAAGGTTGAATTTAAGGATTTGATCTGGTCCACTGGGCTTAGTTGGCTCATTCAGCTTCTAGCTATTGAGGAGACATTTGATTGACATGAAAGTGCAAGCTATGGTTTAATTAGAAAGCAGCATTTCTATTTCTGCAAGCTGCTCAACAAAAAGCTCAAATTTAGTCATGTCAACTAGCCCTTGCACAAAGGAGTGACTCTTACTACTACTAAGTCAATCTGCAGTTTAACTTAAGAAGAGCTTCAGCAAAAAGCATTTGATTGCAAACTGAATTGCTTCACTATACACTTGTATTTTATCTAGTGCTTTACCCAAGAAAGTCTGAGCATTTGGTCCTTCGTGGCTTGGCTCAGCACCAAACTCATTGTCAAAGCGGAAGAGATCAGAACTTTTTGAATGGATTTCCTTTATGAATGCTTTGTTTTAAATAAGAAAGTGTCAGTTTAATAGTTCGAGAGGCAATAAAAGCGATCAATGTGATGTGCGGGATATTGCCAATGCTACGATGAGCGACTTTTTTAAGAGTGATTAGTTTGATGTGCCCCCGCCAGACAACAACACTCGATGGATTGCCAAGTATGTATCATTACCCCAAGTACTCGCTTTAATCTTGAATCACGGAAGTTAAATCAAACTCTCCCATGACCCCTTTGGGTCTTATCTGGTCATAAGACTGATCAAGTGTGATTATGGTACAATAATACGGGTTTCAAAGGAGGAGACGCGGTGCTACCTTAAGAGGTCACACACAGCATGAGAAGGACAGCAATCAGTTATTTTGTGAGTGCATCCAACAGACCCGTTATCCGTTCTCCACCTCCCATCCCGATCAAACACAGCAGGCACTCCAAAACAAATATCCGTCTATCCTGCGGGACAGCCAGCCCTTCTGGGTCACAGCTCGGATGAAAACGACCTTGACACTCAGTGAGTCCGCAGAAGCAAACAGTCAACATGAATTATACAAGGACGAGGGGGATCTAATGAGGCCTTCATAGAGTGTTTGAGTAACGTAATGAACCGTGGATGCACTGGACAAGTAAGGTATGACTAAATCAATAGCACCTGTCATTGGATGGTGAGGCAGTATCCTTCCTTCTCATCGAGGCTCATTTGGCAGACCAAATAGGCCACAGGATTGTATTTTTGTGATGTTTGCTGTTAACCTGTGCTGCTATTGTGTGTGTGTGTGTGTGTGTGTGTGTGTGTGTGTGTGTGTGTGTGTTTTAGTGTCTGTACCCTTGTCTTTTCTTATGTTGTTGGGAGGCAAGTATGTCCTCCATCCTGGCCACATAATAGACAGGCACCTAATAATAGCACCCTTGCAGTTGCCTAGTGCAGTGGTGAACACACAGACAGTGTATATAGTGGCTGCCCATCATATGTCTGGAGGGGGTCTGATAAATCCCACAAGATAAATTAGTAAAGAGAAGCCTCACAAAGCACTTAATAATCACCGCTAATTATCGCCATTCATTATCGTCTGATTGGGGAGCCTCATAAGGGTCTTTGCTACACAGGAGCAGTTGTGATTGCTGTCACATGAGCCATATTGGTGTCACTCTACCTCTACTGAAACTTCTTCTACAGAACAATGTGAAGAGTAAGAATGGCTTAGGAAGATGAGAAAATATCAGCCACCAAATTGCATTTTTCATGAACATACCTAACCATGATGAGTAGGCTACAAAGCATTTTCAAACACTGGAAAAGGAAAGCTTGAAGTGACTTGCTACCCGATACTTATTTAAAAGTCAGACGCCCTGGAAAGATTGAAAGAATACAATCAATTTTAGATCACTAGTGTCAGTTTGTAGGTTGTTCTTCAATGGAATAAACCAAATGCATATGCAAGTCAATGATCTACAAAACATTTTTTATTCAATGTCTAAAATCTAAGCTAATATTCATCCCAGCCCTTTTGTCTCGGCTATCTTTTAGTTTGTTTCGTCGTGAGCTGTCAGAGAAACAAAGATGTCAGCCACTTTGTGTATGTTCAAAAAAAGGTCACAAAGAGGTAAGATCAATCAGGATTGTCTGCCTTGATGTCCCTGAGATCATAGGTGCACAGTGAGACTAAAGGACTAACGAAGGCTTTTCAATCAAGCTGGCCAACTTGTGACCCAAAAATACATTAAAAAAAGCCCAAAGAAATGGCTTTTACAATTTCAGAATGGGAGTTTGGAGTCTTAAAATATGTTACAAAACAAAAGTATAAATCATTTTTTCACTTGTGCACATGACATACTGTGCTGCAAATAGATTGCACACAGAAAGATGTGAGAACCACAACTATAACTTAAGTGCAGCAAACAACTACAATTTTCACAAATTGAACTCGATATCTTTTATTGGGTTTCTGAGGGCATTCTTACCAGTGATAATTGTCTAGAAAGAAATTGTCTGCATATTCACTCTATTTTTGCAAACTGAAAAAGAAGCTATTGTATTGTAACGGTCTTTTTTTTTTAAAAAGTGGTTTCTTCACTTCCGGTTGACATCAGAGATGTTCACTTTAAAACCTTTCAATGGTTAAGGTTAACGATCTAACACTCACAATTACGCTGCAAACTAAAATAATAGGTTGAAATTGAAAATTATACATTTGATAAATATATTGACCCATTCTACCGTCCTAGCTACAAGCTCCAGTGTTACTAAGCACATATCTTAACATTCATTATTTATCCACTCTCTCCTTTCTGCTGCACTCATAACTTGCAGGAGAAGATCAGAGGTTTAGAGAAATATGCATAGCGAGGGTTTAGGGCAACACATTTATGTGTAGCCTCAACATGAAAAAGGCTGGAACGGTGATGGTAGTTGCCTCTGCACCTCTGGTTAGATTTGCAATTGTAAAGTGAAGACGGACAACAAAACTAGTTACATAATATAACAAGTCAGCTGCATTTACTGACGGAAAACACGCACATGTGATAAAGCTCTGTCTCTTTTATACATAGACAAATCTGTATGGAAATCATACACTTACAATACACAGAAAGCATATTCATCTGATATATTTACAGGCACTAGGAGCATCAACACAGCACAAAGAAGCATCCATATTCTTGCTTGAATTCTCCGTCATTTCTCAACTATAAACAAACTCTTCCCCGGAGCAATTCTTAACACTCAGAGGGAAATAAAAAAAAAGAGTGCTTCCCTTTTTTTTTTTTTAGCTGACTCTGTTATTAAGCTTCATCTCAGAATTAACTTTTGAAACCTACAGTGGAAAAACAAACATCTCTGAATTCATAAGAGGGGCTCTCATGTGCATATTTCAGGTGACAGGCATACACCATGCTGAAGCGAAGTGGTGAATCGATTAAGTCCAAAAAAACATCATCACACATTCCATCACCATATTTATTTTACCTTTACTTGATAACCTGACAGATTTCAATTTAATGGGTTTATAAATTTCATAAGCATTTAAAAGTCCAGTGCTGGATTATGCTGAGTTGACAGGGAAATCCTTGAGAAGGTAAGTACCTTTGTATCAAACCTCTCATAAATGTGATACCTCTCAGCTTATTTATACAGCTGTCAGGAGGACACTCCACTTTCTGACAAAGGCAGAAAGCATGTGGGTGGAAAAGATGGTTGTCTTCTCTTTTCTTTAACAGCTTTGATGTTTGGTAAATTCAAGACATTATATCTTTGCTATCCATAAAGTCCATACAGTGTTGTAGAGGAAACTACTTTGTAGTGCCAACTTTCATGGTCATGTAAAGGCATAAATCCCCCCATAAAGCCTTTAGCCTTGAATAGATTGATTTTAAGAACAATTTTGTTCACAGCTGGCCAAGCCCGCACACTCTGGCACTAAGCATTAATATGCAATGGTGCATTCCATTGTGGTCACAAGTGAAGAATTTTCACTGAAACCTTCTTGACTGCATTTGTCTGTAATTTTGCTATAGTTAATTCTGTGCGGTTCCTGTCGACTACTTGTAGCTTTTGATAGTATCATGCTCACCCACGTGGACACACATGCGCGAGTCACAATACATATTCCTGCCGCTGGTTTTGCACTATTCCACTAAATGTGCAAAAAAGTCTGAATACAGTGTGCTGAATGCAATGTGCCTGCAAAGGCAGCGTAGACGGAGACTGCAGGCTGCCAAGCGTGGATTTGAAAAATTTGAAATAGTAATATTGGCGCTGAAAATGTTGTATGTGAAACTGGATACATTCAATACATCCTTAAGCCCTCAAAGATTCACAAAGTGTTTTGTTGAGGATCAGGGAATGAAAACATAACTTTGTTTGTTTACAAGGACATTGTCCTCAGTGTTCTAAACTAAACCAATGTTTTGGTTGCCGAAGCAAAACCGTTCCAACAACATAAAAGTACATTTTTGTATTAAAAAACAAAATGTTTGTATTTACGTTTATTAATGTGCTTTTTCTTTTTTTGTCTGACTGTGTTAAGCTTTACAGTGTATGGCATCCTGTAACTGTAACGTAAGGAAGATAAACAGCTGAATTTCAAATATGAATTAGATTAATAAACCCAACACAAACCTTTCAGACACATTAGAAACTTTAAAACATGCCTTGAAAGCCATCCATCCATCCATCCAACCTTTTACTTGTATGAGGCAAAGCCTCTTGTCCATTTATCTCTGCAGCAAACAATTTTGCCATCAGTTAACCAATGCAATTATATCAATTTTCAAATTATAAATAGTGCTCATTTGTCCATCTACAGAGCGCTCAAATTTAGACCTGCATGTGTCTTTTTTAACTTTGAAAACTAATGGAGGATAATGTAATCCCTTCCATATTTATTGTATAAGTAAACACTAATGGCAGTAAGCGGTATAGATCTGGATAAGAATTATTCCTGACAGGAAATCTATTTTGCCTACACAGCAAGCACGCAGCTTAAGGGTCTATTTTTGAGACAATACACATCCGCTCTCTTCAGTGAATCCACATGTCATCAGAAATCCCTTCCTTTCCTCTTTCATCTTCATCTTTACAAAACACCCAATTATCTAAAATCATATTCCTAAACCTTGTCTGTCGTTGATATAGAAAACGTGTTGTAAGGTATAAAAAAAAAAAAAAAAGACTTACACACGTTACAGATTCAAATTGTGGGGCACACATGTCATTTATCTTCCTCTGTTTTGCAGCAGAAAGATTGCCGTGATGAAGATGAGTGGTTGTAATTATTTACCAAACAAAAATGTAACAAAATTCGATTATATTTTATGCTCCAGATATGCTTGTTTAAGCGTTTGTTTTTAAGCAGATTATCATCTGGAAATGCTTTGTGTCACATGCAGATTTATCAGCATTAGGGAAGAGAGTGGGTTTGGAGACAGAAATGTCATGGCCTAAAAAAAGACACTCACTTTCTGTTAAATGTGGCGCTATAAAGACTTCCGTGCACTTTATACACTGGTTTGGATTATGGTACCTCCTCCCCTGTGTAACTAATCTTCAATCAGCGCTTATATGAAACACAAAGGATTGGATTTAAGGATTTCATCTTCAAAAAAATCTGTGCACACCAGCAAACTCGTAGGTCTTTGTAAATGTGTATCGTTTGGCTTGTACTTATTTGACATTGACGCAACCTTGAACCACGAAATCCCTGTTTGTTAGGCTGTCTTTGATATAGGCTTTTATGAGCCTTTATTCTGTTCCCACGGTAGTTTACTTTCTCAAGCAGCTGCGGCGTTGGTGTTGACTTCAAAGTATATTTACTTGTTGCATGCATCACCTTCAAGACATTTTCCCTCCTCTTTTCCTCAACACCTGGCCGGAACAGTCACCAGCAGGGGGTGGTGTTCATCCTTACAATGTCAAGTTGAGATGGACAGACGAAGGAAGTGTGGTCCTGATTAATCTTCTGTCTTTTTTTGTGTGTCTGTCCATCTACAATATGTTATCCATCAATCTGTCAGTCTAGTTACTTTTATCCTTCTTACAACTACGTTCTTCTTCTTCTTCTTCTTCTTCTTCTTCTTCTTCTTCTTCTTCTTCTATCTCATCATGTATTTGATTTATGGGAAGCAAGACAAGAGCTCAAGAGTGATCTAGTTTTTACTGGCTTACCATAATGTTAACTCAATTTGATCTAATGTCGTCTTTTTTTGCATAAACATCCAATTGACTGCAGCCTTTTCTGCATTATGGGTTGTACTACAGATAATTCCTGCAGTTCTCACCAACTTGCACTTCCTTCTCGGGTAACACTTTATTATAAAGTCTGTCTGGGTTTGAGGCTTGTTACCCTAAATTCTAACCTCTGGATAATGCTTGGCTGTCCTCTTTGACAAAAGGCATCTCTCTCAGCGATGATGGGAGGAATCGGATGAGGCTTTGAAGTGGAGGGTGCCACAAACACACAACCAAGCCGTTAATGAACAGCCTCTGTGAGAAAACACAATGCTTTTGTTCCGTTGGTTGGTTGTTTGGTTGGGTGGGTGGGTTGGTGAAGAGTCAGCAGGGATATGGAAGATGTGAGGGGTTTTGAAGTCGAGTCATTTATTCTAGGCTCTGCTCCCAAGGCATCAGGGCAGCAGCATCTATTTAGCTGTTGTTTAGCTGTTGTTGTGTGTGTCTGCTCTTTTGTGTATTCTTGTGTGGCATGTATTGTGTGTGTTTTAGTGAATACTTTTCTTATATGCAAACACTTTTAAAGGCAGTGTGTGTACGCGTGCATACTCACAAGCATGAGTATGTGCGTGTTACTCTGCACTTCAACTTCAACTTCAAAGGCAGGGTTTAAGAAAGCTTCTCTGTGCTGTCTCATGCAACTCTTGTTGCTTTAATGAGGTTTCATCCTCCCCAAGACTTTGTGGATAACAAGACACAGTTGGTGGTGAGAGGAGATATGTATATATTCTTGTTTGTAGTGTTGGTATTACAGATCATACAATTTCATAGTGGGTTAATGTATAAATATGTCTATTACATCATATATCATAAGCCTCCATGCTGCAATAATTTCAGGAAATTGCGTGCTCCTTAACTTTATAGGCAGTTTGCTTTATTCCTGAGTCAGTGGAGTATTTCTGAATAAATTTAAAAGTGAGAAATAGGCCATGCAGTTACACAGTCATGCTTCATTTAGAGTTGAATGGGTCCATCTAAAATGCCTAGATTAAAAAGTTGTTCATGAGTTTTGGGAGACACTGTGTCACGTCATCATGAGACTTGCTCCCAATAATTCACTGCTGGGTTGAGTTCTGCCCACCCAGCCAGATTGATTCAGTGGTTATGGACTTAAATCTGGTATCTTGCTGGTCACCGAGGCAGCCTTAGGTTTTCCAATCTTGTCAACCTTTTTTGGTGAACATCTCACACTTGCGCAAACTATTTGTTTAGAGTTATTACAATTGAGCAAATGGTGTATACCTAATACAATTAAATAGATGATAGATGGCAACAGATTTAGATTTTTTTGTATAGAAAGCGTATCTATTTCACCTCCCCTTTGACCGACTTAAGGAGTGGTCTGTTAAGCTGTGGGGCATACGCACAGGAATCCACAGTAAGTGCTCTCTCCTGGTAAAGTGCCGCTTTTACAGGAACAGCATGTAATAGCATGTTTAAGTATGAATTGCTTAAGTGAGCCTCCATTAGATTCCTATCAAGAGCCTTTTCCCATTACTTATAGGGTGCATTGATCAAATTCTGGCAAGTGTGTCCGATCAGCATTTCCACTGAGTCAGCTAGGATTTTGTGTGTGTTGATCATGCGGATGTGTGTCGGGAAGGGTGCCTTTTGTCAGGTCACTGCAGCTTCTGGGCAATTGACTGCAGTGTATTAATCACTTATTGTGCATGTGCTTACCCTTAATCTAACTTCTATCATCAACCTTAAAAAGCTATGGCTTTCTTTGAAAAATCTCAGTTAAGCCGGAACACAACAGGAGTTTATTTAATATATTCTAAGAAAAAATGTGCAGTAATTCACTCATCTTCTGTTCTTTTGTTTTGAAGTAATTTGTCATATCTTGGAACGTTGTGCTTGATGTTCAACGTTACAAATACTTTCCCAAACAAAACAAAAATAATCAAAACTCGTGATTTGTTCAACATTGAAAGGTAGGGAGGTGGAGAGGGCAGCCATGACAAATTGCCTGTTAGATTTTGAAATCGTATCAGCTGTTCAGATTGATATCTTGTGTTGTCAGAAGTTTTGACCTGACAGTGGCAAGAGGCAAAAGCTCAGAAGACTGCAAAAATATTTAGGAATGCGTCATACCATATTTTAAAGCGTGTGACCAGTTGCTGGATGGGTGTGTGAACTGACAGACTGACTGGTGGGCTGATGGACTGTCAAGAGTCAAGTCAGTTAAAAACTGTCTCTTCTGAAGTCTCCTCTCAATGGGTAAGCAGCAGGTGCTAGTCCAGGAGGTGGAGAGATACCAAATACATATTGGTGGGCTCACCTCTACACAATGCCACAGCTCTGGAACCAAACTCTTGGACAGGAACTGAACTCTGGGGTGGCACGCACTATGCAAATGTAAAGATACTCCTGAACCCCCAATTCTGTGCCCCTGTGTTGCTTTTTCCCCCCAACAGACAAGAGGACCACCTTCTTATGTTCCTGCTTAAATGAGGCGATGGCACTCTGTGCCTCCTCCAGGTAGGGATCAAGTTGCTTCCCCAAGTGAGGTAATTTAAGTGTCTTGGGGTCTTCTTCTTAAGTGAGGGTATGATGGAGTATAAGATGGAGGGATGTAACACATGGCATATATACATTCATGTATTTCTCATAATCAGAAGACTCGCACCTCCCTCTGCTATGTTGCACAGTGATGACAGTTTGAAAAAGAGCCCCTCCCACTGCTGATGTGGAAGTTGACATTTAAGATTAGATTAAGCCAGGAAGCACTGTGTACTGTGCACTGTGCACTGTGCACGTGTTCAAATATGTGTCTGCACTGTAATAGCGGGTGTAGTAATATATAATGATATTGAAAAGCTTTCATCGTTTCAAACAATCAAATGTTATTAAAAAGACTGAATTATTCATCTTTGTGTTGCCTGCATAATAGCATCTGTGCTTTGGTGTAGATCCATGTGTGTGTTTCTCTAATCCATCATTCTTTGACGGATTACACACAGATGAGGAGCAGCAGTCAACTAGGCCATTAGAAAAGCTTTATTAACATTGTAAATAATGACAACGGGCAGTCCCAGGAAAGAATCAGATGACATGCTGTCAGACTCTACTGTCACACACTACTGAAATGTTTACCAGCTAATAGAGCATGTACTATGTTATATAATGGCTATATATCAGGTTTTAAAATATTGGGGTGTTTGCTCTTTTCTTACAGTGACAGACTGTTATTATAAAAAAAATAAAAAATCACAAATTGCATGCTCTTTGTAGCATTGACCTATTTTCAATATGCACAGTTACACTTATTTGCAAATAAGAGCTCCCCCTTGTCTGGCCACAGAGGCTGGCTACATTCACTGGGGCTGTGCATAAGTGCTTGCTCAAGGACATCTCAAGAGTGGGAGAGGATAATGTAAAAAACAAAGCAAAACAAAGACAGATAAACACTGACTTTGTATGCCACCAGTTCATTCTCTCATCTGCAAGCTTTAGGGGCCACATTACTCTCACAGTCCATAAACCAGGCAATTAACACCTCATCCAGTATATATTCTGGTATATATTTGATATATATTCTAGACAATGTACTATACTTATTACTATTATTATTATTATTATTATTACTTTATCCTATCTTCTCATACTACCACTATACTATACTGTACAATGTTATATTTATATTATATTATACACAGACAACACTAAGTATCCTTACTTACTCACATTATATATTATAGTGTATGCTATTTAAATATACTAGACCTGCTGACTCGCTGCTGTTAACCATCACATTGTCTTTATTGCTATTTTATATTTCCCATTTTACTTCTGTTCTTTATCGTAGTTGTATATTTCACTATTATTATTCATTTTATTTTATGTTTTGCTCATCTATCTGTATTTATTTCTGCCTTTGTGCTGCATCAACACCTGAACTCCCCCTCTTGGGATCAATAGAGGCGTATCTTATCTTATCTTAGGATGGGAAAAAAAGTCTTAGATAATGCTTTTAAAAAAATACAGGATTTATTTTTCATCATGTAGTTGTCACCCCTTTAGACATATCATTGTTCAAAACAACAGAGTCCTATTTGTTGTTCTGCTTGAGGATGAATAACTGTGATGAGATTTAATATGAGGGGTGCAAGTCTATTGTTTTGAGCTGCCCATTTGCTGCCATGACAGTCAGACACCTGAGGGAAAGTTTGTCCTTCCCGACCACCTCTTGCTCCTCTTCAGCTCTGACTCATTCCAGGTGTGCATGTGATTGTAGATGCACGTGGGATACAGAGAAAGAGATGGAGAGAGATTGTCTATGTGCATGCAGATGCAGAGGTTTGCGAGTGTTTGTATCAGTGTTTGTGCATGGGTCCTTATGCAGTTGCTTGCGTGTCAGCAGAAAGACACCCTCTGGCCAGAGCCAAATAAAGTCTCCTCACCTGTTTGTGGCCTTTGAGGAAGACTGTGTGTGTCACCTCCCAGGGGCCAATGCCATACTGACTTAAAGCCGCTGGAACAATCAGCAGACTCTACACGGCAGGGTCAGATTGAATAGCCTCAGCCCCTCTGAGTACAGGATGAGGAGCCGTTTTGTCTCTCTATATACGCTGAATGACTTTAGAGGATAAGTGTAGTGCATGAGCTGAAAGAACTTAGTCCAAGACCTGGACTTTTCTTATGTAAATTGTTTGAATGGTGTTCAGTGAGGGAATTTAGGGATTAGGGGCGACGCCCCATTAAGACTGTTTGACTTTCTATACCATAATATCTCCAAACGTCTCTGGGTAAAGGTTACTATAGGCTGGCATCTTTGGTGATTTCACAGTAACACATGGAGAGGGAAGCTTTGGATTCCAATATGAATATGAATTGGATTAAAAGACCATTTTGATAGATGCAATACTCATTCCTCTTTAATCCCAGTTTTTTTATTCCATCGCCGAAAAAGTGGACTTGGTTCTTCGGTTTGGTAGTTTGTCTTGTTTTTGTCGGACACTTTTCCAGCTGCGTAAGTATTTGACTTGTGTTTGTGAGGTCACAAGCTAAGTGGGATGGACAGTATGGAATGCTTGGTTTAGTATTAACAATCAATATTTGCACTTAAACAGCCGGACACCTTTTTGGGGGTAAGTAGGCTATGCAACAAATAAAGATGTTTGGTTGCATAGCCTACTTTGCTTTGCATTTTGATCATTTTTTACGTTGAAGGCATTCTTTTTAAAGTGACCATAATGAAAGATGAGATTCTTATCATTTAGTGCCAATATGTTCAAGATCACTGTTTGGTGTGACAAACAGTGTAAAAGGTAAAAAAAATGGAGGATGCAGATTTGGAGAATGCTAAATCAACCAAAATGCTATAATGTTTCTGAGGAAGGAAATCTCCTCTGGAAATTGAGCCACATTGTAATCAATGTAATCCTAACTGGAAACTGGTATACTTCATTAATATAGCAGTCCAGCAAATCACCGGCATTCGTAGAAATACGTGGACCATTCCCATCTCCATCCCTCACTTTTACAGACATAGAATATATGGTAACTTGCGGTGCATTCAATATCCTTTCTATTCAAGCAGGTGGAAATAGAGTTCATAAATATTCTATTATGTTAAGGAATTCTCAGATGATAAATATTCACTCAACGTTCAGCTCAGAGGGAACGACTGGAGAACAGCAGCCTTATGAAAAGCTTTCCTGACCCAAACTTTTAGAGGCCCAGTTTCAACCCCGATGGACTCATTCCTTTTTCTAAAAATCTACAGTCAGATTTTTGAATACAGATCAGACTAAACCAGGAGAAATAACAACGTTAATCGGATGTCACTTTCATCTTACGGAATTTGAATGTCCTTTGTGGCCACAGTTGACTTTGCCCACCTCCTCTTACATCATGTTAGAGCTTGAGACAGTTATAATCTGTGCTCTAGACCCTCCAAAAATCCTACTATAGCTGCCAGTTTCCACAGTCTAGATTGAAAATCTTTTGAAACACGGTTTCAGGGGAGATTTCGGGGAAGCAAGGTTTTAGATCAGTTTGTTTCTGTGAAAAAAGAGCACACCATGGGGAGATTGGCTCCTGCCAAAGAGTTATCTGTTGATATAATCAAACCTGGGGATTACACGAGGTAGAATGGATAAAGCAGCAGTGGGGAAATTACTGAGCTGTAACAAGAAAGTCATTTATTTAACCAGCTCATGAATGAAACAGTAGATTGTGATGCGCTTGTGTGATGCGACAGCCAGTTTGAATAATTATTTTCATGCCATCAACTATAACTTATAAGACATGTCATTGTGTGATACTTGAAAAGGGTGAGTTTTATCAGGATATTATCTATATTAACCTTGCAAAAATGAAATATGCTCCAATGAATTTAACATTGAAATGTATGTTAGACTCCTTACTCCTAAGTAGGCAGGGAGACATGACTTGAAATCCATATTGAGATTAATCCTCACATTTACCTCTGTATGGACAAATGAAACAGTATCATTCTCTCATATGTGATTCATGACATTGCATACGTTAAATTGTTTTATTCCATCTTTAAAAAAGCTCAATAACGGAGAATAGCTCAAATATTTATACCGAAGTGATCTCATAGATGACAAACCTTTCGCACGTGGAGTGTAAAATAACTAAGGAGAGGAGGAACATCTCCACTTAAGAATTAGTAATAGCCTAACATTACCACACACATACAATAAAAATCGATATTGTGTTGATTGAAGCCAATGTGTGACCGGTATCTTGTCACTGTACCAGTTAACTCTGCAACCATGTCCTCAGCTGAAAATACTGCAGTGTCATGACTTTTAAGTCTGTTTAATGATTGATGCAATTATATATTATTTAGGCAGAAGCAAAGAACATATCGCTTTGATCGAGTCTAATTTGCATCTGATTTGAATCAAGAGAGCAGCTGTAGTAGCAGGAAGTCGATTCTGTTTGTAAGTCGGGTGTATTGTAGCTTTATCAATGTCAAAACTCCCAGTAGTGCATGTGTGTGTTTGTGTGACTGCATGACCATTATGTTGTGAGCATTAGTTCCTCTCACATCCGTGCTGGTCATGCTCTGTCGATGAAATGTGTTGTTGCATTGCAGCATGAGATAAGAGGATAAAAAAGATACACCGCTGCCCTGGATGTGCGCTGGTGTGTTATCTCATTTTTTTGATCTTTTTGAGAGAGCAAGCTTGCGATCTTTGCCTCTTGGGGCCTTCTCAATATTTCATGACTGTGCAATGTATCTTTTTACACTAAAATATGCTGTGAATTAAACATGACTGGCTGCATAATCAAAAGCTTTTAATGCAAGTAGAAGGGCAAGCATCTTTGGGTCTGCCTTTTAATTAAAGAATAAAGGGCCGCAGATTTTGGTGAATTTAACGAGGCACAGATTTACTTGATATAGTAGAGGAACAGTCTATGCAGTTCTCTCTGTGCCCCCTAACATTTATAGACATTTCAATCACTTGTGAAACAGGTTCACTACTTCATAAAGGTATAAAGGAGCAATAAAAAAGTTGTTTGCAGAGCATTAGATGCCGAGGCAAGCTGAAGGATTTTATTTTACCACAAAAGCTCCACGAAAGGGACATTGAAGTAAAATACTAAAATTGTAAAGTAATTTGCTCAATATCATTAAAATCTGGCACTTAGGACTTTTAAATTAAATGGCCAGACTTTTCTTTGTAATCACTGTAGAGGTAGATGGATATAAACTCCTTGTATTTAAAAATATATATTTTAGAATCTAGTGACTCATTTTACAGCGAGGTAAGCAAGACCAACCATCTGAGTGGGGTTTGTCTTCGTGTTATTTACAAACCACTCCTACACTAGAAATAAGGATCCCAAACAGATTCATCCTGAAGTGCTGAAGTTCTACCCAGAACCATTTGCTTCTGTAGGGTCATTTTTGAAGAAAAGGGTTTTTGAGGGTTCTTTGTAAGACTAAAGGTTCGATTAAGAACCCTTTTCAACCAAATTACCCTTTTTGGGTGAAATAGTTCTTGATTGTTGAAAGTATGGGTGTCAAAAGGGAACCCCCAAAAACTGTTGATTGTGAACCATGAGTGTTGTAGGTTGCATGGGCTTGCTTAAGCTAATTATTGTTTTATATTCATACAAATTATGTCATATATTACACTCAAAGGCTATACAGCACAATGAAGTAGTGAGCGGCGAACAAAGTTTTAGATTTATCATCTCTTTGAAGGGAACAAGGCGCTCCTCTCAGATCTATATACTCAGAACATTTGTCATGACGCAAAGGGCTGAAAGGACCAGTTGGTCAGGGTTTTTCACATTTTAATGATCCTCTCTGGGACTTATTCCTCTTTCTCTTTCACTCTCTCTCTCTCTCTCTCTCTCTCTCTGTCTCCCACAACCGCTAAGAAGAAATCCCAGAAATATGGATAAGGATTGCCCCACAGAGAGTACATGACCTCATTTCCATGTGTCACAGGGATCTAATAGGCTTGGACACTGCGAGCGAGGATCTGACGTGTTTAAAAATGTTCATACTTCAATCTGTCTGTTTGGCTGTTATTGGTGGGGATAATGAGGCCCTGGCTGCAGAAAGGTTAAAGCAGGTAAAACCACCTCAACCTCCCTTAACTATGGAACCAAAGAGGTCAGATTAAGTCACGGAGTTTAGCCAAGAAACTTAAAAAATGAAACACGGCATGTTTCATGGCAGTCTTAAATTGCAGCTTACTTGCACCAAGGATTATGTTGAATTTACTTAATGCTTGGTTACTTTATTAAAAAAAAACACACACACACACTGCAATTGAATTATTCTGAAAGAGCTAATTAAAACTAATTTGACAAAATACAAAAGAAACACACGAGTATACCTTAGAGAGCTATGTGCAGTAAGTTCGAGAAAATAAATCCTGACATTGGCAGCACTGGGATTTTATACACACCCTGTTTTAACAGCCGCTGACAGACGAACATTAGTGATGAACTGTATGTAACTAGCAACCATCAGCACTATACACCAATTAGAAGGTGACAGGAACCAAGCAGACCTTAACACAAAGCAATTGAGCAATCTCCTTCACAGCTTTTCACAAGCCCACAAAGGAGATGTTACTTTGTTTTTGTTGGTAATTACTACTCTTTCAATTATCCTAGATGAGGGGAAATTATATTATTTAATAGATTAGTGTAAATTTAGCCGTAAATGTATATTAGCTTGTGAATTTGACATGCCTAATAAGTGGATTTATTTATCCTGTGGCTAATTATTTTCATTACATCTCTATGGAGTCATATATTTACCTTTTGCGCTGTTTGTAAAGCCAGGTTGTCCTTTTCAATCATGTATGTTAGTAAA
This sequence comes from Anarrhichthys ocellatus, assembly GCF_004355925.1. Taxonomy (NCBI): domain Eukaryota; kingdom Metazoa; phylum Chordata; class Actinopteri; order Perciformes; family Anarhichadidae; genus Anarrhichthys; species Anarrhichthys ocellatus. The sequence goes on along the minus strand of NW_022280076.1, from coordinate 848,963 downwards.
TGTAATGAAAAACAGAATTTTCAGTTTTGCTCTGCAAACGAATTAGTTTCATCGTGCTTTGTAATTAAAGTCAATCTGAACCTGATGAGTATACACAGTGTATATTTGAGTGACATTTAAGGCAGCTGAATATTTACTTTAGTTTCCAATATTATATTTTTAATAAAAGTTGCATGGCGTTCCTCTGCACATTGTCTTAATCCTGCTCCTGAATCTCCACAGCTGTCTGCCAATCACAGTTCCATTACCATCTACAAGTCAACCTACTTCCCTTGAACAAAGCTGACATCTTACAGCAAACCACTTAGACACTTCTCCCACAGCTGTTTATACTCACAGAGGGATGTCATCCGTTGAAAGTTTTCAGTTAGCACCGGTCCCATGTTTTTTTTTTAAACTGACAGTAATACTTTTTTCACATCAAGGACCCACAAATAGATATCTGCCCTCGTATAACAACATATAACAGTGACCCCATCTGAGAAGCCTTTTGTTGTTAAATGTGATTGAATATGGAATTTCATTTCTTTCTAGTCCTGAAGAACAGAGATGACAGTGTGACAATTTCAGTGTGGTCTGCCATAGTGCTACAGTTGAATGGACCAACATTAAATCAAACATTAAATGTGTCTCTAACAGTCTCGAACAGGTTAGTGACTAATACAATAGTGTCAGTCCTCTAATCCATCCAATTTAACAATGTAAGGAAAGATGACATACAATCAAGAAAATAATACAACATTCAACAAGGTCGGGTGTAATATCCGTAATATTTTTGCCTATCAAAGTTTGAGTAAATGTCATAATCACCTAATTCACATTGAGTCACAGTTTAGAATGAGGGGTGATTGCCTACCCGTAGCTGAGAACGATGATATTCCACCAGTTTTCATATTATGTTCCTCACTGTCACATAAAGTGAATATAGATAGATCATTATACCTTAAGCGTTCTGGGGTAAAAACTAAATTACTCTGGCACACTCTAACCAACTGACTAACATGTAATTGGGCTTTTCGCGGAATAAAAAACAACTTGTACTGGGTATCAGCCAATGGAAGTCCATGGGAAACTGTCGTAAAACATAAAGCAAATAAACAGCAACACAATGAAAATGCGAAAATGCGGATACGATAAAACCTCTGAATATATTGTATATCTATTGTAAACTGATGCACAAAAGCAATTTCATTTTAAACCATTGTCCAACTATAGCAGCGGAGGAAGAGACACACAATGGCGGAAGAGCACGTCCTGGGCAGATGCAGCATCAATTACGTACTGAATGACAAGAGGATGCTGGCTGGAGTGTAATTAGTTATTAATGGGTATGTCAAAAGTTCACAGTCAAACAACAATACCTCATGGCTTCCTGTGTGTGGAGAGGCAGAAATTCCCTAATCTATTTAATATACTATATATCACATAATAGATAAAAAAAAAAAAAAAAGAATATAAACAAAATAATATCTGGTTGGTTGTAAACAAAGTGAAACAGCCAGCATATGAAAACATGCCTTCCAAAAGCATCTATCCACCCACTAATCTTTAACCCAGCACACTCTGACAGAGATAAACATGTTTTGTTGCAGCAGACACCGCGCAGCGTGAGGCCTTCATTAGGCCCTGTGTAGCCGTGTCCATTGAAGCACTGGGATCTCTGTATGATTGATTGTGGCAGAGCAAAGATCAGTTAGGAGACCTCCCCCATTTTCTGCCGCTGGTCCAAACCCAATAGTCCTTGCTAGGGAGTAGCTAAGGGACCCCCACTCTACACAGAGGCAATATCGTCTGATAAATTGCCTTTCCTGGCAAGATTATACACCGGGGTGTTCCCCACGGTCTTTGGGAGCAATGGTTTAAAGCTCCAGCATTGTGGCAAGGTTGTAAAAGTGGGGAAATCCGTTATAAGAGTGGACATGCAATGATAGGCTTAAATCATGTGGTGTAAAGGCATTAAATCAGCTATAGACATTACAACTAAATATCACACTATCTGTACTTTTTTATGTGAACATCATCATATGTCTATATTCAATGAGCTTTATTATTGATATGGAGACTCTTGAAGTTATTTCAGAGTGAGTGGGGGTGGAAATGTGCTTTCCTAGACAGAAATAAAGAATGATCTTAAATAGTTTTTTCTTGTAAGACAACATCTCATGTGGCCACCAAGATAGCATTGCTTCAAAACACTAAACATGGTGCAACTAATTCAGTCTTCCATTACTTCCTCAAAGTCAACCTTGCACTGATTCTTTGGCTGGCATACAGTGAAAGATCTCCAACTTCCAGCTACAATGTTTTTTGCCCTGCGGGTACTTTAGACAGAGGCGTGTTGTATTTCCAAACCTCAAATAACTCGAGCTCAGAGCATGTGAAAGCCAGCTGACATTCAGACCCTGGAATATCTCGAAGGTTTTCCAAAGGGTTGGCCTGCACACTGGTTCACTGAAACAATGCAAAGTGATGTGGCTGTGAGGGGAATGTCTGCCAAAACTGTTGGGTGCACTTTAATTATGGAGAGGGATTGTGCAACCCGCCTGACTGGCTTGACATTATTCAAAAGTAATTAGTTGCTTGTTATTTTAATTATGGATGAAAGGACACAAGAACAGAATTAACTCTGAAATGGGATTGCTGCATAGCCAGAGAGGGAGAGAACTGAGAGAGGGAAGAGGGATTTTGCAGGTTTTTTTAATTTTTCTGGTCTGCAACCTCCACGGAACAAAATTGCTCTAAAATGAGAGTGTTCTCCAATGCTACTTTGTTCAAATCTATTATGGATTGACTCAAGTTAAGACATTTCTCAATCATGCCAGCCTTTTACATAAACACTCAATGTTTGACAGGCAAAGGAACCTGGTATGCACAGAAAAGTTGCTGCAATCCCACTTGGAAATCCCATCAGTTGTTTCTTAAAGTACCCAAGAGAGACTGTGACTAATACATAAATATACAAAATTTCAGGGTAAACAGAACGTTAATTTATCTGGAATTTTTAAGGTGCTTCAGGAGATTTTGTCCTAACCAGCAAGTGAGCTGTTTTACAATGTAAGGCCCTTCTTACAAACCTGCCACATTTGTGGTCACTTTTGCAGACCATTGCTGCCTAATTGTTTTGATGGGCTTTGTTGTTGTGTGTTGTATGTGTAAATAGGAATATAATAAGATAGCAATCAGAATGGAAACTGGAATAAAAATAATGCTAGGAAATGACATGGTGTACTATAATACAGTATTGTCTCCTGGCCTGAGCAGTATTTACCCAGAGGGGACTGCAGTGCTACAGGCTTCCTACAGCGTCTTCGTCCACTAATCTTTCCAACAGCATCTTGATTCCCCTCTGGAGCTCCAGATAGATTGCTTTAATTAATCACCAACATACTCAATGCACACATAACAAGTGCTAAGTACTGGCCAGGTCAACTGTTAAATGCTCCAGAAGGAAATCTCTGGTGAAATCTTGGAACCACTGAGGTAGACTTTACACAAGGGAAGGTGAGGAGTCGCTGATAGCTAATGCCGTTAATAAGCTTTAATGATGTGCACTGTGCTAACAATAACACTGTGTGTGTGCGTTTGTGTGCATCTGATGCAATGTAACCAGCTGTTCACTCCATGAGCGACCAATTAATGATATGTGACATTTCATTGATTACGTTGCATGTTTACCATTTCTCAATCCAATTGTCTTAAAGATGCCTTGGAATTTAAAGTCAAGACTTTGTGGTTAAATGAGATGCCAGCTGAGCTAGTCACCAACCATTAACAGCTAATTTAGCTCCATTGACCACATGCAGCACCTCCAACTCTTGTCCTAACAGTGAAGCAACCACCTGGCTAGCCATGCAGGTACAAAGACACACAAGTAGATGTGGCAATTTTAGATTTACCGGAGTCCATATTGCTTTTGCTGGGGGCTGGCTGCCTCTCTAGCCCTTGCACCAAGCCAACGCGTCCCAGACACAAAATGTGTGGGCAAATATGTAAATTACTTTGAACAAGAGCATCTTCCAGATTAATGCAATGTATTTCAAGTGACTGTAATGTAATTATAACTGACACCATTTATGCTAGTTATCACTTTTGAAGAAAGTGATAACATTACTGTAAAATGTTGCTCAAAAACTTGTTACAACCCACCACTCTTCTATATAGTAGCTAGTACTCAGTTCTTAGTAATTAGCTTGATGGTGTAGCATAGGCAGTAGCTTGACATGAGGATGCTAATGGTGTGAATGCAGGGTTACTGTTTGCTCATCTGTTTAGTACTGTGTGGTTTCCTCTGAGCCTCATGAAAGGATTGTCATTTGACCCACGCTCAGTTCTTGGCAACTGAGCCAATAATGGAAGTGATTGAGGAAGTCATCGTTAATGGGCTTGATTATTTGCTCTGCCTGCTCAAGCATGTCAAAAAGAGAGATCATACACAGACTAAGTTACACACCCAACTCACACACTTCCACACACACACACACACACACACACACACACACACGCACATACACACAGCGGTTTAATTCCTCTCAGCATTAAGCTTTTAGAAGGCAACAGCAGCGGTTAAGGCATGACAGCTCCCTGGGGACCTTCAGTGCAACTCAGCAGAGAGCTCTTCATGACTACAGATTACCTCCTATTGCATTTCTTTTCCGGTGACAGAGGGCCCATAGTGGCCTCCCTTCAGCCCACACCGGGTCTCGTTCCCATCTTCCTTACCTCTCTTTTTCATTCTTTCTCGGTCTATTTATCCATCTGTCCATAGCGAGCCAATCCTTAGCCACCCTGTGGGAACCTATCAGTCCAAAGATATTTCCTCAAGCTACTGTCGACATTTCGCTTAAAGGAATGGGGAGTCAATGCCCTCAGAAACCATCCATGTCAACCCCGGATGCTTTGTCTGAAATAATTAGGACTTTCATTAGCATCGAGGAGCATGGCTCCATTCGTTACCTGCTTCGACAAGGTTTCCCATAATTGCCGTCTCGAACTTGAGAAGCTCATCTTCCCTGACACCATGCTCTGGGAAAGTCGGTGTCTTAGATGCCATGTTTTCCCAGGCCCTATCAAGCTTACGAGAGCTGCTTCCTTTCCTAGTTTTGTTTCCAGCTAGCATTTAAAAGTTTGATACTGCTCTCTCCTCAACCACTACCATCCTGTCTCTCAGTGCCATCTCCAGCAGCCACTCAGAATGAAGGCCTCCCGATCTGTCTTTCAGTATTTCATTCTCCAGACGTCAATGTGGAAAAAAGAAGAAGGTACACCAAGTCTCTTTTTGACACGCTGCCAGTGAATAACTTTTGATAACTTTGTAGGTGTTGAAAATAGAAGCAGTGCCTTTTCCCACACATCCTGTTCCCTGTAGATTGTTCAGCAGTCACTCATATTCTAGCTCACTTATACATTTACATATTGGGTTGTTGATAGAATGCACTAATAAACAAACATGTTAGTACCTAGTTGAAAATAGTGATGTGTTGGTGTTAGTGTTGAAAGCATTATAAAAATGTCTTTTATAGCTAGTATCCCTTTGTGAATACACAAGAGGTGTCACAAAGTATTGGATATCCAGGGCGCCCTCACAACCTAATGGGTAAGGCACAGACGACACCTTTGTTGCACATCATACCCCTGTCTTTCCCCATGTGTAGTATATTTTTTTACTCTGTCAATTAAATAACACATTTGCATTTATCAAGACTTTTTGGAATAGAAGGCATTTGGGCATCAACTTATCAACTTACTGTAAAAAGCAACATCATCTCCTTACACTTTCATAATGGAAAGTATAATGAAAATAGATTTTTCTGTTGACTAATATTGTTCAAGTGCTGGTTAGTGCGGTGTCCAATACGATAATCACCAGCTGGGCTAAATCTGACCGATCCTGAGGCATTTTCTCTGAAACTCAATAATCCTTATATTAGATTTAATAGATATGTAATCATTTCTTTTGTTGTTAGGTGTTAATAGATGTGCTCTTTAGTTCAACTATAAAGCCCTGACAGGTGCTGGGTTTGCACTTTGTTTTCCTCTTGTTTCTCTCAAAGTGTTGGTTGGTCTTGATGTAGATCTTACTGGCTCCTGAACTCCATACGTTAATTGAATTCATAGAGGTTGCTGGTTCCATGCTAACCATCAGTCAACTTCATCTGGAATAAAAAGAACTTCCATGAAATTAATCAGAATCCATGAAAACCAATCCTTGTCTCTGACTTTAGTCAGGTCTGAATTCAGTCCAACAAATTAGATTTGTATTTCACACTGGAACGCAATCTCGTGTCCCATATTACATGTTATACAGAATGTAATACCCCATTAAAAACATGATTACTGTGATCATGTGGGATCACAGTAAGAACAGTTTTTAAGCTGAGAGCAGGGTTTATGAATGCTAATAAGCCCATCGATCAAATGACTATCATTTATTAGAAATGGAGTGGAAGAAGAGAGAAAAACCACAACCAATGGAATCATGGACCCTATGACATAATCATTGCAGCCTCTTGTAATGTTCTATCACATGGGGAATTTCAAACTGAACTGTTTAGCCTCATCAGTTTTCCTTAAATCAGCTAATGTCTAAGTTATTGCAGCTGAGGTTTATATAATCAGCCTCTCTATTGAGTCCTTCCATTCAATGTACATCAACATATGAACTGAAGTTATGTAGGCATAGTCATGTATGCAAAGGCACTCTTTTTTCATTTGTAGGTGTATGCTTTTGCAAGTACTGTATTTCTGTTTACTTATCAACTACTAAACATATACAGTATTTTATTGGTCGATGATTAGACATTTACATAAAGGGACAAATATCTTGTAGCTGATTTACCGTTTATCCTAATCCAACACAGCTAGCTTGGTCTTCCTCTCTAGCCATCAGAAAGACCTTTCAAATGGACACTTTTATCACTTACCACCTCAAAAAGTGATGCAGGGCTACTACATCAAAATCAATTCATCAATTCATTTTTACAACTCCGACAAGTGTTTTCTGGAGTGTAATGAGCTCTGGACAGACAATTAAACTACTATAGCCAATGCTTAAAGCTTAAAGATTCACATTATGATTGGGTTAAACTTGTTCAAACATGTCTGATTGCCCTTCTTTGCAAGAAAGGGCAATCAGAACTCCATTGTACAGTTGTGTTTAGCACACTACTGATGAATATTACATGTTGTTATAACTGTTAGGATTAGTTCATTTTTAGACTCAGATAAAAAAGAAGATTCTTTTCCTGTTACTGTGCCGTATTTGCACATCTGCATGTCATAACCAGTTCCTACGAGTTGTTAATTTGGATCATGTAACACTTCTTAATTTAGAGCTGAAAACTTGCTGGCCTTCCTGGTAAACAGCACACTGCCATATGGCTCTAATTCATGTTAGGGCACTCTCAATTCTCACCTCAAACAGATGTTATTTTTGGGACCCCAGGGCAATTTCAATTCAAATTTTTTTTTTGAAGGGCTGAAAGATTGTGCACTTGCAATTAGAACACCTAACATAAGATAAATCTCTATTTCAGGAGAATTTTGTCACTGATGACATCAAAGCAACATGATCCCCAAAACCGGGCACAGTCGTTTCGTAGAATGTTAAAGGGGGCATATTATGCTCATTTTCAGGTTCATACTTGTATTTTGGGTTTCCACCAGAACATGTTTACATGTTGCAATGTTAAAAAAGCACTTTATTTTTCTCATTCTGTCTGTCTGAATGGACCTGTATATTCTGCCTGAAAACAATCTTTTTTAGCCTCTGTCTCTTTCAGCCCTCTCCCGAAAAAGCCCAGTGTTCTCTGATTGACGTATATATTTTCATTTGCCTTTTGTTGCAACCACATATATAGCCTTTAGTGCTCCAGTACCAGTCACCACATATGTCTTTTTAGCAACTCAGTATTCAGGTTCAGGTTTTGGGAGAGAGAAATTCAATGAATATGCATGTTACATGAAAGAACATTCAATGACAAGGCTTTGGGGAAGAAACTAGAACACTAGCATGTAACAAATACATGTACATAAACACTTTAAGCACTACAAGTGGCGATACATACATTAAATGGGCACAGTGGATCGATGGATAATGTGTGGCTTACCATGAGTGCAAAAAATAGGAGAGACTATGTTTGTGTACCAGCTTTCCATCAAACATTCAGCTTTTCTGACCATAAGAGACTTCTAGATTTACAACTCATGATTATCAATTCCCTCCTGGACTGTTGACTGATCTTGAGTCTTTTGAAAGCCAACAATGTGGAGGTACATATCCACCACCTGCTGAGCAAAGCTAGAATTTGGTTTCTTGCTCGCTGCATGATTTCGTTTCATCGTTAGGACACCGAAGGTGTGCCTGGTCTATTGCCCCGAACATGCGGCTCATGACTCTTTTGGTTACCCCACCTGTCACTCACTGATTAATGTCTTGGCAGTTTTCAATTCAATCCTAGTTTAGAAAGGGTGGGTTGTGAGGGGTGATTAGCTGACTCAGTGGTATTATTAGCCCCTAGAGTACACAGATGCTCTCTCAAGAGATTTGTGTAAAGTTGAAGTTTGCAAAAGCGCCAGGCCATCTGAATCTTAGTTACTTTAGTTACTTTGACATTTATTACTTGTATTCCCATTGAATGTGTTTACATTTGACATTGTCTACATTTTTTTCTGATACCACCCAACCAACTCTCTGACTATGTTACCAAGCAAAAAGAGTTATTGACTATTAACTACTGCTTGACCCGTGTTAACATGTTACCCTCCTTGGGAGTGGCAGTCCCTCTGCAATGCCAGCTGGTATGTCTTCAAAGTCGACTCCAGTGTATTCACTGAAATCCAAAGCCTCTGTAAATCCAGACAAGCCCCATTCGGACAGATCAGGCTCTCTGGTAGGCACAGGTCTCTTTGTCATACTCACAAAAGCTTGTCTCAGAATAACAGAGCTGATACCCACAAGATATCCCACTGGCACAGAAAATACAAAATTGCACTTCTCTTATGACCAGGACAGGATAGCGGACTGTGTGTCCAGACAAAAGAAGGGGAATAAGGGAGGAAAAACTGGTCTTTTGAGTGACGTCTGGCAGCAACAGTGAGTAAAGTTAGAAAGTAAGTGAGGAAAATAAATGCAGTTATCTTGCTGGTGTTTGCAGCTGTCACTTTGTGCTCATACAGTAGCTATCTCTGCAACAAGAAAAACATGGTGTTAACATCAAGAAAATGTTCAAGAAAATGTTTGGAAAAGCATGCTCCATTATGAGAAGACTTAGGGAAGAGTCCTGTCGTGCCAAATATAACAAATCCAGAACATTGTCAAACGTCTGTCCACCATCAGGATATCTTAAAAAAGAAGAAGTTTTGATAGTGACTCTTTTTGTAATGGACTGGCAATATTATCTTAAAGATTTAATGGGGCTGCTGGGATGCCAATTTTTTTTACTGCTGCAGAAGTATCTATCCATCCATTATCTGTAATTGCTTATCCTTTGCAGGGTCATAGGGGGCTAGAGCCTGTCCCGGCTGACATTGGGCAAGAGGCGGTATACATCCTGAACTGGTCGCCAGGCAATCACAGAACTTGCTGCACAACTAGCCATGGCATTAACTTACCATCGCAATTTTTTTGTATTTCTTTGTATTTTTTTGTATTTTTTCTATTATTTTGTATTTTATGTCTCTAATTTCTGTTGTATGTTCCCCACACTGGCAGCAGGCCTCCAGGAGCAGCTTACTGCACTGCTAGCCACTCCATTGATGGCCTGTTTGCTAACATGTCTGCCTCCTAACAGAGAACGACCAAATAAGGCCATCTATCTTAATCCAAGTGAAAACTTTTAGCCAGGTCAGTGGCAGCCGTGGCACCCAGCCAGCTGCTCACATCAGATCATTAGTGCCAGGGGCTCGACTTTGATCTCCCTGAAATAATTGAACTTCCAGAACCCTGTTCCTGCACAGTGGCCCCCTGCAGCTTCCTCACCCACACACAAAGACACACCTTCACATCTGCAGGGCGGAGCAAAGCTTCTGACAGCTTCCCTGAACAGGCAGTATTGCTGTGCTAGTTGGCTACAGCTTCAGGCCAAGACAGGTGATGTTTTAATGGGTGGTTGTGTCTGTATGGTTCAGGGACTCTCTCTTCTCTGATGTCTGGTGTTTTCACTTCAATATCTCTTGTGCTGTGTAACCCAAGGTTTTATGGCATAACTCTCAAAGTTCCGGTCAAAATTTAGCTCGCTAAATAGAGCAAACCAGACCACTGACAAGAAGAAGCAAAGGTTAAAAAAGCTTTTTTTCTGCCTACTATTTTTCCACAAACTTTGTGATCTCAATTTAATACTGATGCCTCTATTTGACCAACCCAAGTAGACAAGACCATCAGCGAGATGATTGGCTATTTCAACATAGTTATTCTTAAAGCTTGTCAGCTGGGTCGGATTCTGCACAAAATTCGATGAAATCATTCAGGTTAACCAGACACACCTTCAGCTCAGACTCCAGCAATCGTGGACAGACCCAGATCTGGCTTCGCTGCCGCCTTCTGCCTTCTGTTTTCACTGCTTTATCTGCAGTGAAAACAGAAGAACTGCCAAAAAATGTAGAAGAACAGTACTTCCAGCTACTGTGGCATTATATCTGTTCTGTTATGTGTTTTTGTAATCGATGTCTTTACTCTTGTTGCTTCAACGTATACAACTGCTAATATAGATGTGTTGTAGACATGCAGTACATTCATGTATCTGTTGGTTCCACGGGTTCTGTGGCGCAGTAAAAGTTCCTAACATACACATCTGTTTATATCTCAGCAGGATTTTTTTTTTTTGTTTCAAAAAATGTTTTGATTCTGTCAGTCGGAACGATGTTTGCCCTTTTATTGACCCACACATAAGTGAGGCGTGGTTAACTAGGTTTAAAGGCCGTGGATTATTCAATGTACCCACATGTAATGGGAACAGGACAATGTAAGGACAACTTCAAGAAGACTGTTGACTTGGGCTAATTATCATATCTCTTCCAAATGCCTTTGCCTCCAGCAATAACACAGGCAGTGATATGGTTCTCTCAAATACCCACCAGCAGCTGTAGCAAAGGTGGCTTAAAGCCAGGGTTGCAACAGGGATCTAAGAGGTGTATTGGTATTCAGATACAAGCCATTGCCTGCCTTCTGGAAGTACTGAATATTAATCCCAGAGGGTCGGCTGTGAATGCTGGAGGCAAATGCACCTTCACATCTTTAGCCTTAGCTGCCAACAAATGCAGGAAACCATGATAACGTAGGGTTGGGGACTTCAGTGAAAAAGCTATATGTTGAGGGTGTAGGGACGGTTATATTGCTGTTTGTGATTACTTGCATTTTGCAGGAACCCACAGAGAGTTGGTTGAAATTGAACCCAACTAGCAAAACAGTATGTGAGGAACTAAATGAGGTTTAAGAGGCAAGTAGCCATTAGCTGTTTGTAATATGATGCCACGTTTAACCATGTTCCAGTCATGAGCTTGTAGTTAAATTATTTAACAGTAGTAGAGAACACCTTAGATAAAATAACTTGTGGTTAATGATGTTGAATTTCAGTACAGATGGGAGAGCTATTTGACTATTTTCAAATATTACACTTGTTTATATTTGAGAGTTTATTGAGAGACCTAGCAGACAAGAGGATCGGTACCTACTTCTATGGATCGCAGCAGCAATAAAGCACTGACTAATCAATTACAGCCAGCCATATTTTTGGAGAGACAAAGTTCAGGTATCAACAGACCAATGCAGCCACTAGTACTGATTTTTTTTCCCCCAAAGTAGAAGGAAACGTCTTTAACAATCTTCTCTTTAATTACAGAGTTAAATGCATATATGTAAAGCGTTTGTAGAGTTACAGAAGGAGAGACACAGGGGTGCTGTGAGGAGAAACCGATGCAATAGTGTTTAATCACTGGCTTTAAATAAACAAACAAAAACAAAAAACAACAATCACCCTCCCTCCTTAGGGAGAGTCAGCTGATTTTTTTTTTGAGTGACAAATGAAAGTCGACTGCCTTCATCTCCCCACTTCACTGTCCTCCTCAATATCAGGAGGACTAGAGGACAGCACTGTTATTTAAAAAAAGGCATTTAAGGTAATTAAATGGCAGCCTCTCTTACCCAAATAGTCTTCTTTGTAGCTGACAAGCATGTCAGCCGCAGCGTTGCTTCTTTGTTGAGGTTTTCACACTGGTGATCACTTAACTACACAGTATCTAATCTTTCTTACATTTTCAGTCATTGGTTTAATCACTATAAGAGCTATCAAAACCAATAGTGTTTGTTCATGGAATGATAACACAACCTTGACCATCGAGATGACAGTGAAGAGGCTTTGCTTTATTTCAAGTGACTCATTTCCCTTCTATTCTAGAGTACAGTATTTTGAGCTGCAACCGCACCCCTTAAGAGTCATTTCATTTAGAAGGTGGTGAAGTTCATACATATTGTTTGATGAACTTGCTTCATTCAACGTGTACATAGTTAGTGAGCTCAAAAAGATCTAAATAGTAAGAATTTCCCAAAACAAGTGGCAAAACAAGCAGTTTGCAGAAGGCGATCAGGCCAACTTGAGTGACACATATTGAAAAAATAAAAATAAATATAAGGAATTCCAAATGACAGACAGAATAGAAATTTAAAAAACCAGAAACCCATGTAAAGTGAGGTGCAACAATAAACACTTGTGGTTGTACTTAGCTGCCAGGAGGGACATGACTAAATATGAGGCTTTATTGCTGTAAACACAAATATTTTTTGGTGGGAAGATATACTTCCTTGGTAACCACTCTTAATTACTGGTGTTGGACAGTTCAGCATTTTATTACAGTATGTAATCAGCTAGATATTCCTAGCTGGTTGTTTCGTTGTGTCAGACTTTCATATGAAGTCAGAGCATTGAGTGCAAAATCATGAATTGCCTGGAAAAATGAGGGTTGATAAAATGAAACACTCCCCCTGTACTGTTTGCTCTCGAGTGATGCACACAACCTTTAACTCTTCCAGCTGACAGTAGAAAGTAGAAAACTCTTGCTGAACTGGCAGCTTCCAGGTGTGGATGTGGAATTCGATGAATGCAATCAGAGTTAGCGGAAGAGCAAGCACACTCGGTCAACTTTGAATGACTTTCAGCAGAATTATGTTTTCCTCTCTTATATAATGTTGGCTGTTCTATTCATTTCAGTTGTTTCAAGCAATGCAAATATGAGCTGAAGTGTAATGCTTGTTGGTTGTGCATGACAAAACACGCTTTAACAGCTGGCTCATTCAATTTTCCTCAAACTTTTTTTGGGTTTAGTTGTCTCTTTTTTACCCTTTTATTTTCATGCTTGCTTTTAGGCTATATTTTGTCATCACTCAGATTTCTTTTGTTATCAGGAGGAGAATCTGGTTGATAGATGCTTCTTGTTCATTGTCTAACATCATACACAGTTCATTATAGTCCAAGGTGAAGGGGGGGGGACAGCTGTTTGATGAAGTTCAAAGTGCAAAACCCAAACCCTCTTTGCACGCTTCTATGGCTTTTTCGATCTGCACTCTATTTCACATCAGAGACAAAGCAGCATATGGGCAAACTGCAGAGCACTGATGTTATTCAATTAAACTAAGTCATGCTTGAGTCATAGCTGATTGTTTTTAGAGTTATGTAATGCTTGTTGTGTTACACTGTTTGAATAGCCTCAATATACCATTTGGCATCTCCATCTGTTGGCGCTCTAAAGACTCATTTTAAAAGGTTCAGGCAGCTCAGGTCTACCTATTGCACAATAAATTCACAGTTTTTTCATTTCACGTCATTTCTCTTCATCTCTTTTTTTTCTACTTCTTCTAATTATTTAAATTATTATTGTTATTATGCTTTGTGACACTGTGAGTGCCAAGCATACAGTACATTAACGCAGAAAAAAATCAAGTAACGAATCAAAGCAAATCGGATTAAATTCACTTTTGCATCTAGGGGAGTCTCATCAGTCAATGCGGCTTTCCTGAGTATACTCCTAAAGGCCATCCAACACCCGAGGACTGTGGGTTTATTCTTAGATCTAGAGTAAATAATTCAATAAAAAAATCTCCTGAAACCCCTAACCTTTTGTCGATGCCTGTGATTTATCCTCCGACTTGACACAGGCGGTCATTTGAATTCAATGGCTGTGCTCATCCCAACATCCGCTGTGACATTTGTATTTATAGATGATTATATCAGACAGCTGACAACATGTTTCACTCATGACTGTGACAGTGGCTTCAAGATAATGCTATTCACATGAGGGGGACATAGCAGGTTACTCGTTGACCTTGGTGGTGTTGTTGTTGTTGTTGTCTCATCACCATATAGATTTTACTTTTTGCTAAATTTGTAACAAATTTCAGACAGACACTGAAGTCACACGTATGTAGCAGACAAAAAGAGGCACAAACCTTTGCACATACTGTATGCACACAAACACACAGTGTTAGCTCACTTAAGGGGACATTGCTTCGGTTTGCTTTGTCTACAGTTTGTGTATGTGTGAGCATGAGGGTGTTTGCATACTGTATGTGTGTGAAATGTATCCATTGTATATGGAGTGTGCATACATGAATGATGTCCCTAATGGAACAGAAAAGCTTAAAGGGTGATCATTCATTATGTGATGTTCATTAGAAAAACCATGTGTGGATCCAAATAGGTTAGTGTGTGCATGTTTGTCTAAGCTAATGTACTGTATAAATTGACCATATAGCTATGTGCGCAGGATTGCCTGCAGTGTGCGTAGTCACCCAAGGAGTCAGGTGAGCTGGTTCAGGCATCTGATCCGGAAAATCAAACTGGGACCAAACCCTGAGGGCAGACAGGCCGGAAGAATTCACGCCTCAGGTACTTCCAAAAGGCCCTAGAGGGAGGGTTTAGGGAGGGGATTTCGGCTAAACAACTTACAATGCAGACGGTGGGGATGCATATCTTGGCTAACCCGCTGACCCATTCCAAGACAGTTTTTGTCCCAATGTGATACGCTCTCCTTGTGTCATATTTACACCAAATATAATATTTCAACCTCTACAAAATGTAATTTGAAGTGAACCTATTGAAAATATATTTCTAAATATAAGTCAAATGTAACACACTTTTGCAGTATGTTTGTGCCTGTGTCTTGTCCCTGTGCACCCTATGGGAGTGACTCAGCTGTGTGCTTAGATGAGTCACTGGGACCTGGAGGGAATGGACAGCCAGTGGAAGAGATATCTAAGGCACACAACCATGGGTCTTAAGCCCTGTGGGGAGATTGAGATCCAGTTTTCTCGACTAGACAGGTCTGACGCTGGAGCGACATTGCCTCAGGGAGCCCCGGCAGGAGCGGTCACGTGAAGAGAGTTAGTGTCAAGGGCAGTATGGTCGAGAAATGTGCTCTACCAGCTGTCTAGTGCATGCACACACATTTAGGAGTATTTATTTATTTGAGAGGATTTACATACATACCAACAACAGTCACAAATATGCAAATACACACACTGCCCTTTCACAAAATAATTCAATAATAATAAAGATAGAAGAACACTGAAGGGATAGTTTGCTTTCATAGTTTAATTTTGTTAGCAACTTGAATGTGTTGGGACATAATCCACTGTAATTTCTTTTAAAATACATTTATATAAATATTCAGTGTATACAGTATACCGTATATCATATACAGAAAAAACGCACAACATAATCAACCTCCATGTCACACTGGATGGCTCCCTATGTGGCAACAGATTTAGCCGTTTTAGTCCCTGCACTACAGTGAAAGTGTTTTCAGTCTATGTGTTTTGTTTTTTTTTTACTTTTACAAAGTCTAAATTCACTGGCTGCCTATTAGTTGTCTAGCCAACAGCTAAGGCTCATTGTTTTTTTTTTCCAGAAACCTAAGCACTGTTTTTTTCCCGGAAACCTAGGCACTGTTAACAAGCAGTTTATAAAATAACTTAACCACCAAAATGTTGTTTTTCCCCATCATTTGCCAAATGCCTTATGAAGTGAAACTGAAAACACACCAAAACTCAGAGGATTATGATGGTGATTTAAAAAACTGACTGCCCTTTGTGTTAACATAAACTGAACCAGGCAGATCAGCTCATCTACTCAGTTGATGGATTAGAATAGACAGTTGCCGAAGGTAGTTGACCATTCGGTTTAGTGTGTTTTGTTAATGTCTATGTGATGGGGTATAGACATATATTTTATGCCTCTCCCGTCACATCATATTTCATTCTCACGACATGCCAGTGTTTCAACCCATGTATGCTCAAAGACTTATTTTGTATTTGTGTTTTTGATGGCCTTCTTTTATTTTGACACTGCTTTTACAAATGGTACGAGAAGTATTAATCAGGGCCCATACATTTGCTACTGGATGGCAGCGGCTCGAAAAGAAAAAAGAACCTGTTGTCAAGATGGCTGACTCATCAGTTACAACGTTTTTCAATTCTTGCAAAGAAAATATCTGTGCAAAGACAAAATATGTTAAAGAATTGGTGGTGGGAAATTGGTAAAATAGTTATGGTAAGTGTCAGGCAACTAAAACACTGAGCCCTATAGTACAAAATGCCTACAATAACACACAAAATGAAACAGGAAGAGCTCCACAACCATATGGCTTATATGCATATCATAAGATGCTAAGGAATATGATTCCATTGTAAGTAAATCTATTCCTTTTACCAGTCCTGAGTAAATAGAAATGCAATAAGGTTAAAAAAAATAAGATTTATATCCTGGCCTATAATTTCCAAGGCAATGTCACCATTATTACCAAGCATTAGCGTTTTTGCATGGGGAGCTGCGGGGCAGGGCCCCATTAGAGGGCGCTGTTGTGCAGAAGAAGTCATATGCTTCTCTCAATTTCAGACAGAATAATGGCAAACTCAATTTTACTTCAGAACATTTTTGCAATTTTTAATCATATTCTGAATGAAGTATCTTCTCTAGAAACATATTGCTTTGCAGTGTGTGTAAATTTGTTTTTGTGCCTGATGCAGCTTGTCTGTTTCCGCTTGGTGGGGCACGGCAGACTTGCCCCTACTGCATATGTAACTCTGGACCAACAAACCATATGTGCACATATGCGCGTGTTCAACGTGAACTGTCAGATTGAGAGTGGAGCCTGATGGCCGGGGCCCCTAGAGGCATCCCGTTGGTTGATTTTAGTGGTGCAAGGGTGTACACGTCTTGCAAGCTAGCTAAAGAGGGACTGCTATTGTACTTAAGTTAACGTTACGCTGGTACAAAGTGTTTCGATTTTGTTGCGGGGAACACTCCTGTTTGCACGCTCCATTAATCCTGTCAAAGCGCGTTGCTACAGTTCATCTCAAAACAAAACAAGCCTGGTAATGGTATTGGCTTGACTTATCAGGCTTTGATTATGTCTTATAGTTGCTGGATGCTGAGCAAACAACGATGGGAGTGACATGGGTCTCATGTTTCACTCAGTATTATTTTATGAAGTATTAATATCGACCAGACATAAATAGTAGAAATCCAGAAACATGATGCAGATGCACAGGAAAACAAAATGTGAGGATACCTGCCACACCAGTGAGTCTACAGTAGTGGAAATGAAACACCTGAACAGGTGGCTGCCCCACCGGGACACTGGGAGCTAACGTGTATGCGCTGCAAGTAAAGTGTAGATCATTTGAAATCATAGCAAAAAATATTACATCTTTTATTATAGCCATAAAAAAATAAAATAGAGAATAGAATAGATAATGCATACTAGTTTGTAAATAAGAAATGTCTCCAAACTTTTTAGGCTGTTTCAATCAACATCAGCTAGACTGCACTCTTATCTGCAGAGTAACCCAGAGCTACTGAGTGTTCTAATTTCACAGATTTAGTCACAGCAAAGAAGTCAGTCACTGTGAGAGATTGGAGATTTAAACATTTCAACACCTGCAGCTCTCTCTCTCGCTGCAGGGCCAGCCTGCTACAAAAGTAATAGAGTAGATGCACATGGGTCCATGATATGCTACTGGTTTACACGACAGGAGTTTGGTCAACCTTTTGGGTATAACATGTTATCGTTTCATCATTTTATTCACACATTTGTGTGACATTTTGTCATGATTTACAAATGAATTCTTGAGTTTTGGCCAGAAAATTGTAATGTGAGATCACAATGACCTTTGAACACTAAATTCTTATTAGATATTGCATTCACGAATATGGAACAGATGGATTGAGACCCGAAAACATCACCGAGGCGGAATGATTAAAATAGGAGGCAGTATATTCATATTCTGAATATGTCATTGCGCACACAGGGATGAAAGCATGAGGGTGAAGTCCTTAAAAGTGAGCCATGTGCAGACTTCATAATTCATGCAGGACTCCCTGCGATCCCAGCTCTGTACTCGCCGAAGAGCCTGTACCTCAGCTGATGAAAGGGCTGTGACAGCTCTGTGCTGTGGTACATTGCAGACCGTTGTGTAATAATCAGAGGGATTCACATGGCTGTCCTTTGCAGCTGCCACACTGTCCAGTGGAGGGAGAGGTGCCAGCACAGGGTTCCATCAGCCAACTGCCACTCTGGTTCGAGTGCACTTTCCTGGAAGGAAGAGACTCACTGGACGAGAGTAGAACAGACTGTGCTATTCCTACATAAAAATAAAAAACTGTCCTCCTAAATGAAAACATTCTTCTGGTAGAGTAAATTCATGCCAAACAAATGTGCTTAGCTGTTTCCATGAAACAGATCAGATTACTCAGTGACAATAAAAAAAAGTTGACAATATAAATTACACAAAAGCCTGATTATTACTCTGTAGGTTCTAACACATATAGCAACTGCTTCCTCAAAACCTGTGGCGGCTGAATGGATGATGGTTACCTCAGCCTCAGAAAACATGCAGTTTCATGCTAAAGTGTTTATTTGGCCAACTGACGAAGAGGAGGGCGGGACAATTAAATGTGTTTTTGCTCCAACAAGGGGAAAATAATGATCAGTCCATTTTGGACAATTTGCAGACAGACATAGCTATTAAAATGTCTCAATATGTCATCCTCATTTCTAACATGTAATTAAAAAGACACCTTGACATTTTATCAAAAGACTATGAAATTGGATAAATGTGTTTATTGTAGTCTACTTTAATTACAGGTTCTTCAACAACTCGTTGCCTGAGAAAAGGTTCCAGTATGTTTGTAACTGGCCATATAGTTGGTCTGGGTGTAAATTCTCTATTCTGCAATTTTTGTGAATATTAGTATCTATGCCAGGACATTGCTTGGAGCATGTTTTATGTTTTACCTGCCTGGATAAAGTACAGGCCATAGAATGTGTTTCGAGAAAGTGTGAGTCACGGCAACCACGAGCAGTCCATGAACATGCAGCCACGACTGGCACCCGACATATAATGTAGTTTGCTGCAGCAGTATGCAAGATTAGCTGTGGACGGACACAGAGGTGCTCACTTACTTAATCACTCACTCACACACACACACACACACGACCAATCGGAGATAATGAAATCACCAGTCCAAGATAATATGTTAGCAAACGCTAAGTTAGACTGTCTGGCATGTTTTTTCTCCCATTCGCTGAAATGCATAGTCATATTGCTTCACAACCAGTTTTCCTTACAAACTGATGTTTGTGTCTAATTGTGCCGGAAAAGTCTGCTGCTAAGCAATCTGAAAGACACACTTTCAACATCCCCTCTAAACGTCACGCATTGTTTTATTTAAACACCTGTGCTAGGCCTCATAAGGTAAAATTATACAATATTTCTTAAGAAATGCATGTCTTCTTCCCTCCCACATTAATCATCTCATGCCTCCACAGTGACACTTTGGAAGGATCCCAACCCCCACTTTTGGAGCCATTGGACCAAACTCCCAAACTGTATGCAATTATAACTATACTTTTACTCAAGTATGAATTTTAATGTAGGAATTATCCTTGCTTGTCTGTTCATGGTAACGCATATATATTAAAAATATAGCATAGCAATGAAATATTACAACCACAAGTACACATACAGGAATACATAATAATGATGAACCTATGCCAGTGATAAATGCAATCATTTTATTGTAAAATTCCACAGCTATGTGCCATTCCCTTATGAAAAGGATTTTTTCCAGTACATGTATAGTATATAATGCAGACCATAACAGAATTGATCAGTGCCCCCCTTTTTTTTTTTTTTTACAATACTCAATATACATAGATGACAAACAACTAACATAATGTATGTATGAGGATCATATGAAATAAATTTTGTTCTTGGATACCTTTTGAGCTCCGTAATTCCAGTGTGTATTATTTTGTTTCCATCTGTTTGACAAAATACATAACAATAGAAAATATCTACATGTGCGGTTCACATAATGTGTCTCATTTGTGTGTCCCAAAATAAATAAAATCACCTTGTCAAAAATAAGCACGGCATAATAAACGTCCATGTCAATGCAGGCAAAAGGACTGAGACCAGATGAAACGGTGCTTGAATTAGTCCCAATTGTGAAAACATATCCAACATGCACACCACTGAATAAATTGTATCTCCCATATGCCTTTATAGCTCGGAATTTACAGTAGAGTGCACAAGAAAAATTATAAACAAGCTCTTACCATCATGGAAATAATAAAATGCCATAGAGTATGTTTGTTTTTTGCACACTGTTATCCAAACACAAGACATGCTTGGTTATTTACAAACCCAGCATCCTGATAAAGTCAGAATCAGAAATGTCTTTGTGTTAGCCGTGATATAATGATTGTTTTTTTATTGGTCTGGTCTACATTCAAACAATTGTCCTGATGCTTTTGGATCAGTACCATATCAATAACAAACAAAACAACATACAAAAAAAGAAAAATGTCTGAGGAAATAGGATGTGGCCAACTTTTGCTGCATAGCATTTCCTTCAAGGAAACACGCACTTTTAGCATATGTTTTTACTATAAGGCAGTAAAAGTGGATTCACAAATGATATTATGGTTTGATATTCTCTATTGCATGTGTGTCAGTTTGGCACTTTAAACTACAGAACACTGATGATGACCATTCTACATCGCTATTGACACACCTACGTCCCTAAAGATGTCAGAGATAAGAGTATGTGCACACTGAAGACGGACTACTAAGTGGCAGCTTCGGGAAACAACAGGGCCATCATTAAATACGAAAGGGAAAGAACTTCAGGAAATATGAGATAATCTGGTAAATGCATATGTTAATATCATCATTGATGCTTTATTAAAGATGGCAAATACCAAGACCGATGAAAACCTTGCGGAGGTGGAAAACAAATATATGGATATAATCAATAGTCACTTCGACAAGCAAATGTTCTTCTTCTTCTGGTGGCTTGGGAACTGTTTTTTGTGTTTCTCCCCCCCCCCCTGAAAATAGTCTACTACTCAGAAGCTGCAAAAAAAGGTAATGTTGCAACTCACAAATTCAACAGATATAACATTTTGACAGGCCTTTGTGAGAGTAGTGTACATCGATCACAACATAGAAAACACAAGATAAATAAGCTCAAGCTCCATTGACACATCAAACAAAAATGTATCTTTGATATAAATGACAGCATTCTGTGTTTCTTTTTAGGGGCTATATAAACATGAAATACTTTGTTTCAAATAAAATAAATAAATAAATACCATTAATGAATAAATAAATAAATACCCCATAACCCCAAAGTATTCTACATGGTCAGTTCAGCATAATACAATAAGTCTAATATACTGTATGATGATATATTGTAACAATGCTGAAATTACAAAATATATACCCTTATACAAAATCCCAAGGGCAGGACGAGTGTTTTCTTCTGTTCATAATTTATTTACATAAACAATGTGATGTACACCCACTCCTTTTGAGTTTACAAATGATACTGAAGCACTGTCTCCATTTGTTGCATACTGGTGTCTATCAAAATTGTAATCTGTAAGTGGTTGTAATTCATGTGCGTTACATGTTATCATACATAACATTTACAATTCAGATGCTTTCACTGTGTGAGCCGCTCGCTTCACATATTATGGCATTCAAGCTAATTTTATAGGGAAAATTTCAAAGAAAATACAAAAAATAATGAAATTATGTCGAGCCAGTGAATCAATTTCCTCACGATGTAACAATTTACATTCTCAAAGTGTTTCTCCTGAAACAGATAGGACATGAGATGCTTGATAATAAAGTTTACACATCTCTTCTCAAATTAAGAAGATACTTTTTTGTACTTGGATTAAGTTCTTTAGTTTATTTGATATAAATTCATATTTTTTCGTTTTGTTTTGTTGCTCAACTTAGAAGAATGACACATAGAATGAATCCTGTCCCACTGCAGGGATTTCAAAATACCCAACAGCTGTCTGTATCGACATTCACATTAAAGTGTAGATACGTTTGAAACTCACACAATGATTACACTGTTGCAGCTTTCACTCTGGGAATGTAAAGGGCAAACAATGATTTTAAAATAAAACATTACTTGTTTTAGTACAGTTTCTCTTGCATAACCAAAATACAACAGAAGTGTGTCATTATGTAAATGCACACTCTTAACAGCAAATGTAGGGGAGGATGAGAGGTCAGTGTTGTCTATACTGTAAGCTAATAGCTGTGAGGAAAATAATTAAACCAGTTGTCTGGCCTGAAATTCTGGGCTGATCCTCCTACCTTGTATGCAAAGATGATTCCTCAACTGAAGAGGATAAACCGGGCACATTTTTATCATTCCATTTTCCTATTTTTCTAGAAAATAGTTTAATTAAATCTTAAATGTTAATCAACAGTGCTCATTTTTTATTTTTTTTTCTATAGCCAACAACAGAAGACCATAAAATATGTTGATTTGTGGCCTGAAAGGTGCATGCAATAAATGTAAACCACTATGTAATAGTAAACTATATACAGCGTCTGTACAGTTGAGCATTTTTCATAAATAGCATCGTCTCTCCGTCTCTGACCACACATGAAAAATGCAATGTTTAATTGTGCCAATACTTAAATGAATTACTTAGATTAGCATCACAGTCAAACATAGCTCTATTAAAGTGCTTCAGATTGTGTGTTTTAATATTTTAAGTGAAAAATTAAAGTGAAAAGGAATGATAAGATATACATTTTCTCTTTTTTTTTCAAGCGTTTGATGTGATCTGAATTGCTATTCATGTCAATTGTTTTCTATGGAAGGGATGCATTTGTCTTAAAATAAAGCAATTAGTAGAAGACCCATTGTGAAGAAATGGAGGAGGAATTCCAAAATAAAATGTCCAAAATCATATCATAAAACCAGAAAAAACCCAACCTTGTGAATCCTCTTAATTGCTTACACAATCAATGATTTCACAACACATTTACAAACCTCCTCATACCAGTTAAATGTAATGCTACAATATTTGCAATGTCTGTTAAAGTTCTCAAATAATAAAGCTAACATCTCAAGAGATTAAAACTAAGAAATTAAAGGAAATGCTTTAAATCAAATCAGTGGGTATTTCAGTGGGTCCCCTCCTTCGCAATGTCACTTGCTGGCACAGAGCATATGTAGAATGACATGAGCTATATGATGAGGCTGGAAACCCACCCAGGCCTAGAGATAGAGATAGGAGACCCAGTAGACCAGGTTGAAGAGACCAAATGCAGTGGGGAAGAAGATGCGCGCATATGAGTCTATTTTGGCGACACGGATGTGCAACCTGCCGTGCCGCCAGGCTCCGGAGCGGCAGTCCTCGAAACAGCAGAAGAAGCTGGTGCAGTCCTTCCCGTCCAGACACTCATAACCATACTCTTCGTCTCGCTCCTGCATGTGCGTGGCGTTGTTCATCTGAATGGCTGTGGCCGAGCGTGGACGGATGTCTACCGTGGGTGTCTGCTTTTAACAGGACAAAATGACACAGTTAGCTGTCGGAGCCCCAGAGTGCCGTAATTGAGAACTCCCTGACATAACAGGGGACCTAATTTGAGCTGCCATTTCTTGTCTCCCGCTTCAATTTCTGTCATTAGTCAGCAAAATGTAATTTGCACCCTCAATTTGCCAATGGACCCTTTCAATGTCAGAAAATACTAATTCAGCCATAACTACCACCTGTAGTTGTAATTAGTGAGGCTTATAGGAGCAACGGGTCAGTCATCCCTGTGGAATCTATGATGCAAATTACACTTTTGGGCTGGCGGCTGAAGCAGCCATAATATTTTTAGTACAGTAGTCCATATTGCTTTACTTAGCAGCTATACTTTTTAAAGCTGGGGCTGGATAATGCCTAATTCTGTTTTTACTATGCATTATTGCACAACATTTAAAAGGTCAATACGAAATTCAGAGCATATCTAGTTCCTCGACGGCTGAGCCTGCAGCTCGCAGCTAATGGTGCTAAGAGCACTAAAAGTGCAAACAACATCAACAGTGATGACAGAGATAACGGTGTTAACCTGAGGGGGAACGGGAGGTGGGCGTAACGCGTCCAGGACGACGTTATCGTCTAGAACTGCCGTACGAGTAGAATGTAAAGCGGCGGCCGCGAGTTAACCAGCGGGGCACGCTCACATGCACTAACATGCACTAAAAGGCACGTGCAGCTATGTAAACAGAGCTCAGAGTAGCCCGGAATACAACACACAAAGAAGAGCACGACTTTACTCTCTGCTCAGATAGACATTACTATATCTTTACATACGAATAGTTGTTTGATGCCATATTAATGTTCTAAATATCGTATAGAGAACCTTTAAAAATGCAGTGAAAATGCTGTAGCAAGCAGATGACTGTGAGTCACATGTTCTAAGCACTTCTTTAAAATGTTTCGAATGCCCTGTGACTCAACAAAATGTCATAATTTGGACCTGTATGGATGTTGTAAGCATTTCTTTCTGAAATGCATTTATAAGATAGGTAGTAACTGGCTTATGATACATCATTAAGCTTAGCTTAGGGAGGAGCATGTGGTGGCAGATGTGCGGTACACAGCTCAATATTTCTCCAGCCCACTCTTTCTGTCACTAAATGGGTTGAAACAAACCTCCTTTTCAAATTGTGCTCACCACTGGAGGGCATATGCCTTTTATTTGTTCCTAAAATAGGACATCAGTAAGTCTGTGGCCTGTCATTCTAAAGGGAGACAATTAGCATTCAAACAGACTGCTTTCATCAGCTTTTATCTTGAAATACCATGCCACCTTCGCACAAATTGGAATTCTGGCTGTTTGGCAGGATAAATGCCCCCCACCCCCTTTGGCAGAGGTTCCTTGACCTTGCTGATAAACTAGAGTGTCAAGCTCATCATTTAAAAATGACACAGTGCATTGAGCAAAAGTTCAACTTCTAAGAATTTCACATCACCACTTTCCCTCAAAGAAATACCTTTATGACATAGGAATAATATTCTATAAACGATTGTACCGGCACTCCAACTATGTTTTACATCACGTATTTATGCTCTATGTTGATTTGTTCTTTTTTAAATTGCAACATAGATCACAAAACCGTAAATACTCTGTCTCCATGAATGTTTTTGGCCCCATTTTAATGCATCTACAGCTTGCTACAAAAAAAAAAGAAATTGGTCAATGCAGTTTTAGTTGCAAAATATAATTATCTGTTAGCATGCATTCTCAAACAAGCCTAAAAATACTTAAACTTGATTGAACTATTCATTCCCTACAACTTCTCGTCTTGCCCAGCACTAGTGCACAAACCTGTGGTCCCTTTGAAAACGATACATAACCACAAACAAAACAACATATGAGTTAGTTTCGCCATTTTTGTCCGTATTAATGCATGTTGAGGTCATGAGGCGATTAGCAGAATAGGTTATGACTCAGTTCTCAAAGGGGATTGGTTGCACTGGAGGAAGCGCAGTGGAAGCTCAAGCAGAAGGAGCATTAACAGCATCCTGCCACATGACCTGGTCAAGATGGGCTGTGCTGGTGTTAGCAAAAAATAAATTAAAAACAACGACAAAGAAACAACACGGTGGCATTGGCAACTTTAACTGGCTGAAATTAGACAACCTCTGAGAGAAGACAACAGGCAGAATCATTAAGGATCATTGCTGGAGGATCCCTCGGTTATCTGACTTAAATTGAATACTTGATGGTTGTGTACAAATAAAGGTGGATTCTTCAGCAGTACATTTAGACCCATGTGTAGGCTGAAAATCTAATCGATCTGACCGTACAGTGATTGCTCCCAATAACATATTGATGTGGACCACTATGTGTAAAAGAAGATTTTTTTGTCTTGAATTGTGTGTAAGACTAGATTCAGATCTTTGCTAGCTCCCACCCACCCTGGATGCATTTTTTGTGTGTTTAAAGATTGGCATGTGTTAATCTTCTGAACGGACCTCCATCTCTAATTAGACCTAACCGTGCAGGGGTTGTCTGTTTCAGTCTGTTAAGGCTCTGCTGACTCTGTAGGAAGAGTCAGGTTGAGAAGCCCAACAACACACACTTTACTGGCAGGAGAAGGGAAGGAACAGGAAACTATTGCAGCTACTGCTAGATCACTGTGGTTACAACAACAAGGAGTGAAACAGGACAGAGGGAGCCAGAATGAGTCCACGCAGGGCCTGGACTGTTATATTCCTCTGGACAGGGGACGTGTGGGATGCTTATTTTAATTTGAAAAACTCCATAAGTACGTCTGGCTGGCTGCCTCCACACTGTGCACTGCAGAGCGCCCCTTTTTAATGTTATCTCTGATACCTATTTGTTAACTGATGAGTACAGTAGGAATGCAGGTAGATACAGAGGGAATAAAGAGAGGCATATCTGCTGTAGAACAGACAGAAAAGCAGTGAGGTGCTGGGGGCTCAAAGAGCCAAAATGTAGCAGACGCATGCAGTCAGACACAGGCAATATACCTTTGAGGAAAAGAGCCGGAGGAGCTTTTGTCCAGACAGGAAACACAGAATATGTGGAATTGAAAGAGAGTAACAAAGAAAAACAAAGAATACATGTAAACAGAGAACAAAAAAACACAAGATAATGTGTGAAATTTACAATCACTCTACTGGCTAACTCAAAATGGAAAGAGGAGAATTATACTGGAGAGAGACATACATGTTATGAACATACAGAGGGGGAGATGCATGGTGGGATACATGTATTTCACACGATTCTTATGCCAGCATCACCTTAGGAAAGATGTCACAGATGCCACACTGGAGAGATTAAGTCTATATGTAATAATACACCTTGTGATAATGTATGACGGTAATCTAGAAGAAACAAAATAAAATGACAGGAGGACATCTGATGTTGAAAATCCCTCTGCATCTTATGAAGAAGATCACAAGGAACCAACACAGCTTATAAGTAAGATACACTTTTGAAGTTCTTTATTTATATTTCCTCGATTTCCTATTCTTTCCATGCTTTTTAACAATTCATGAATACCAAATGAATTTCAGTCAAAGACCTCGTTTTCTTGCATACTTTCTCCTTCCTATATCTTGGCAAGTCATGCAGAGAACCTAGAGAAAAGCCCCTCTGAGATGGCAAACTGGCGTGGCACCTTCCACTTCATTAGTCATTCATTCATCCACGAGACAGTTAGAAACATTAGTTACAGAGGCTGAAACTAGAGCGCCTCACTTTCCCAAAGTTCCACTTCAACACTCCTGTTCACCCAAGCACAGTAAACTTAGTGGAGAGGTTTAATATCTTTCAAATCTAATCCCACCCACCTAAAAAAAATGACATGACCACAAAGATGGATATCAGTTAAACAACAATTCTTTGACGAAGAAAAATTCAAGTTGTTAATTTGTCTACTAATCACTTGTTTCATGCAAAATTTCTATTCTAGCTGATTAAGTGCTCGTCTCGCTGTTGAGAGGAAATGTTCTCGGCTCCATAAGTGCTCATAGAGAAATCATGAGAAATCATGTCCCTTCAAACCAAGCTGCCATGATCTCTTGAGAGATTTAAGGCTCACATCACATGACTGCAATTCTCCTGTCATGTGACATGGGTCTAAATTACAACTGTAACAGATATGTGGCGGATTAGAAAAAGGTTTTAGCGGCACCCCTCGCTCATTGATTAGTTTGTGTGGCGGCCCCTTGGAAGATGCTCCCTTAGAAATGCAGTGTTTAGCTTTTTTTCCCAAGACTTACTCCCTGAAGTGTAATACTGTGGGGCAGGGACAGTGAGAGAAATTGACATTTCACCTAAATAAAAAGATAATGTAAACGCTCTAAAGATATTACATAAAGATATAGTATATAAGTAAATAAATAAAAGAATGTTTGTAGCTACATTGAGAAATTGAGCAAACGTTCCTGGTCAGAACTTACATACAGAACTTTACTGAAACCTCAATAAAGTGTCCTCATAAAAAAACAAAAAACAAAACATCACTGTAATTAGTTTCAGAGAGACGCTCACCGGGTTTCTCCTCTTCTTGTCCTTTTTGGCGCTCGGCTTCCTGTTGCTGACAAAGTAGTGCAGCGTGCCGTACTCTATAAGTGCGGCGAAGACGAAGATGAAGCAGACTGACACAAACAGGTCCATGGCAGTCACATAGGAAACCTTTGGAAGGGATTTCCTGGCAATAGTACTCAGCGTGGTCATGGTCAGCACAGTGGTGATTCCTGGTAATGTGATTGGAGGGAAGACAGAAAATTAGATCTGCTCTAAATCACAACAAAATAGAAATGTGTAAGTTCAGTTTCTGTACTTTTTTGCACTGCCACATAGAGCTCAAAGGAATGCATCATTTTTACACTCTGAATTCTTATTCCATCTAAAAATGCTCCACAATTCTAGTTATATCATGAATACAATCATCTCGCCGTATTTAATGTGCTCGTAAATCTGTCATGAAGTTGAACATGATCCGCATGCTGCTCACAGTTTTATTCAGACATTTCTTCAGGTGTATAAAGAAGAGTTGATAAGATAGTATTGCATTTGTCACCAAAAGGTTATTCTCCCCAAAATAGTTTCGCAGTTGGAGGGAAGCTGAAACGAGCAAAGGTCCAAGTGGAGATCAAAGGAGTGGAGGTTTTTAATAATGTTCACAGATGAGAAGCAGTTCTTTTTCAATGCATTAAAACACTCAAAACTTATAGCCAAGTGCTGCGTATGATGTACATTTCCAATTTAGAAACGCACATGCCAAGGGGAGAAAAGAAAAGTCACTGGAGAATTACAGTGTAATTCAAATTTTCACGGAGATGCATAATATCATATTCATATGATGTAAGGTGAGATATTTATTTTCTGGTATTTTATTTTCTAATGTAATGCTGGAGGTTTATTTCGCTGAACAATAACAAACTGTGACTTAACAGTAATATATATATATATACACAGTATATATATATATATATATATATATATATGAATTAAAGAGGATTAGTGTTTGCTGTTTAATAGCAAGCTCTTGCAGTTAGACGCCTATAAGGACGGAGTGAGCAGCTGTTTTACTGTCCCCTTGATCCACATAGTTTACGGTTTAGCCGCCATTGACCATCACACTGACGTAGAGCATTCTTTTATCCGCCATCTGGTAACCCTCTCCCCCTTTTCGCACTCCCTCTATCTCTAACGATGATGTAATGTAGATGGAGGCGAGGTGATGACACATGATAAAGAAATGCGTTTATAAGTACACTGATATAACATTATTATCAATAGCAACATCACAACCCTCGTACTACCAAGAGTACCGCCTTGTACATAGGAGATGATTTGTGTTTAAAGTTATTGCCGACAGAAAGACATCATTGTAAGTCTAGAATAACATCGCAGTATTGCAAGTGAATTGATATATTTCTGGATGTCATTGAAGGATTAGGAATTATGTCATCTGCATTAATCCGCCTCCTAACCACCTGGCTTCCTGTACCTTCTGCATCATCTTTCAACTGAAATTAAAATATTTGACTCTTGGTACAATTTTAGCTGGGAATTAGAAGTGTTATTATTTAGACTGCAAATCATGGCTGGAGCTGCATAAGCAGGGGGGAAAACCAAATAACCTATTTTTAGACAGATTAATGATGGGCAAAGTAACGATGCTAGTGAGGTAGAAAGAGGGTTTCGTCCTGCAGGGATTGTTTCACATTAAATTATGCTCGCTAATCATCCCATCACATTGACTTGAGGTCAGGAGTTAGAGCCTTAAGGGGCCAAAAGGAAAGCTGACTAAGGAATATGTACGCAACTCCATCATGAGTGAACTTCTGAAGATGTCCAATGGATGCCGAGGGCAAGTTCAAAAGCTGATAAATTTCCTTGAAATCCTCGCTCTTGCCCTCTTTTTTCCTTGCGTGTCTCCTTATTGCATTCGGTTAGGAGGCCACCTGCATTCTTATTTTGCTGAGGCTGCATCTCTGCACTTTCCCTGCTGCATTGCATAATTAATGCCTCATTAAGGCATGTATGAAAACATATGTGCCAGGATAGGCTTTTCTAATCAAGACGAACTAGATTTGTAAGCAGCTGCCCTGTCTCAGAGGGGAAAAGAGGAGGAGGAAGGATGGTGAGGGAAAGAAAAAAGGAAAGGAGAGAAAGGCAGGAAAGAGGAAGCTTAGGCAGATTGCTTTTCAGTTTGAGGTGGTGTGTGACCACCACAGGGTTTTTGATGTGTTTCACAGCAGAGAGTAATTAAGGCCCGCTAATGAAGCACACTGGTATAACTGAAGCATATATGTGTGTTTGGGCCAAGTGGAATGATTATAAAAATGAACTACAGCAAAGGAATTGTCAAGGCTTCATGAGCAGTTACAGAGGAGAGGGATGTGGGGTCTAAAAGAAAATAAAAGCTACATTTTTGCTAAGTGACCTTTTTTCTTTTTTATAACTGATTTCAGCATGTACAGCAATTGGTAAAAACCTTGCGGCAGAAATGACTTTCTTTTTTCCGTTTACCTAATGATGTCCTTGCAGGTACAGCATCCTTGTTGATCCAGAATGAGACCCAGGAGAGGACAACAATCAGGGTGCATGGGATGTAGGTCTGAATGGTAAAGTAGCCCATTCTCCTGCTCAGGTCAAAGAAGACGGTCAGCACCACATAGTCTCCTGGAGAGAGAAAAATAAGAAAGGACGGATAAGAGTAAGGGCATGTGGAATGTGTGACAAAATATACGGGATGTAAAGTGTCTATATGGGATAGCATGTACTTTATTACTATAGTATAAAAAATGCAAAGTGATTAGTCTTGAGTATTGATTTTCACATCCATCCCAGAAGACAAGGACAAAATAATCGAACCGCGCCCTGCAGTGATGTTTAAAAAAGTATGGTTCAAGTATTAGTAGGTATTATCTTAGGTTGTTAACACAGAAACACCAAGCATGGATTAAACAAACTGATAAGTCATGGGCTGATCAATATGTAATGTTGTGTAACCAAAATCTTCACAGCATGTTTGCCCAAGGCAAGTGGAGATCTAACATGAAACGGAGTTTCAGAGAGCTAGAGCCAGACTTGCTTGGAGACACACACACAAACACACACACACACACACACACACACACACACACACACACACACACACACACTCAAACAAACCCTCATCTCTTGCCAGTAGTTAGCTGGACCATGAACACTAGCGTCCAGCTGATGATGAGCCATCCCTGGGCTGGCCGGCTGTCTGACCCCAGCAGATGTTAGGTGTTAAGAGGTTGAGGTTAGCTGAGCCCAGATAGGCCTGACCCTGACAATATGGATCATCTGGCCTGCCTGTTCAAAATGCATGCTAAGCACGGACGCACACGTGCGTGCACCCTCTTGCACCACACACGCACACACAATGGGCTTCTATCACCTTTGCAAAAAGAGTGAATTAAACCAGGACCAAACAGGAAGACAGGCATGTACAAGAACAAATTCATCACACAAATACTCCAGCAGCATTCCTGCCAGCCGGACTATGCAGCAATGCTTGCCAACAGTTACTGTCCTCTTGAGCGGTCTAACCGTGTACCTGTCTGTCAGTTTCCCTGGGTTTAATGGCAGTTCACTGCTGGCCTCCAGCTCAGTCAGTTGTCTGCTAATTGATTAACATCAGATTGTTACCGGTGTCGGAAACCTCCCCTGGCCTCTCGCTATGGCTTGTAACATGCAGGGCACAAAACTACTCTCTCTCTCAGCCATGTATCTACAGTGTGTGTTTGTGTGTGTGTGTGTGTGTGTTTAGGTACCCACAGCAAATTGAATATTCTCTGCAGCTGGGGATTGAACAGCTGGCTAATAATTTCCCTCATGCGCACAACACATACTGCAGTTTATTGAAAAACAGCCAACATCTGGGCATTTGTGTGTTAATGAGAAACAATGAGGGAACGAGATGTGTGTGCGTTATTTCTGCGAAGATATGCACTCTGTGTGTGTGTGTGTGAGTGTGTGTGTGTGTGTGTGTAAGTCCACTTAGTGTCTGGACAGGGACCAAGTCTGTGAGATTCATCCCACAATGCACCTCTGTTCACCCAGCCATTGATAGCACCATTAAATAAACCAAGTGCAATAACCTCAGCAGCACAACCATAACTGTTCATCTCACCATGTGTGTTTTCTGCTGATGCAGGCAGGTGCACGGTATATTACAGTGCGCCGCCTCGGTTTGTAGGAGTACGGGAGATACATGAAGGCTGCTCTCGGGGGTCCCACAGCCCACTATTTTGTTTTTTTTTATTAACATTACATTAGCAGGGGCCTAAAACCGAGACCCCTGACAGCTGAGAAACTGCCGGTTAATACACTTATTTCAGCTCGGTCAGCAACATGAAGCCTCCTTCATAATTCTTCGGACACTTAATGATAATGGGATTGCCACCACAGGGGTGAGGTCGGCTGGCGAAAGACCCTCCTGGCTTATGCATCTCTTTGCTAGTTTCATTACGGGGCACAGCACTTGCCAGGAAGACACTTTGAGGAGTTGTTATCGACCGATGCCCTCCATTCTGGCAGGCTGATATATCTGTATCAGCCTGCCTGCCATTATGACTCTGTAATGCATCAGTTTGTTAATGACTTCCTGATTCCACTCAATACGAAAGGCTTTCCAGTTCCGTCCCTGGTTTAAGTGTCTGGCTCTCATTTCACAACATTACCGAATGGGGAGCAAATAGTTTAGTGCTCAAGATAAACAATCCCAAAACAATTAGTGGACTGCGGACATGTTAGATGTTGTTTATTTATATTTGAATGCCTGCTTGAGTCAATCTTAACTTGTTTAATTCTTATCTGATTCTTCGATTTTTTTTAAATTATTCCCATAGCATATGTTTGTGTTTGTAAAACAAGTCTACAAAATGTGTTAATGTGCATTGCCAAGACAGTGTTTCCCCTTTTCCCTAAGGTTGACTGCTTTTGGGTGATGGGCAACCATGGACGACAGGGTAAGACTAGGTGTTACGAGAGAGTATTTTGATCGTGTGAAATTTTAGCAGGGGCGCTCATAATTCGAATATAGCGTAAAACCATTTCCTGATATCAGGCAACGAAAACAATGCACCACTAAGAGAGGCCAAACACTTGAATTTATTTCAAATGTGTACATTTTGTTCAAGTTGCACTTTAAAGTGCTGTATGGCAAGTTAGATGGTGGCTCACACTTGCACGCACTCAACGCCTGTGTGTGGGATGAAAGGTCCGTTTATTTCACATACGACTGCAGCTGTGATATCAAAGCATCCAAGCCTTCGTGCCTGCATTCATCCTAACGCGAGCCCTCAAACTAACCTTAGCTAGAACACCCCATCTGTCAACGCCAGCAGATGAGGGCGTGTTCACAGGAGTGTTCACACGCCATCTTCACAGGGTCTATATAAAAGCTCTCTTTTTTCAAGGGTGTTACCGCTGAGGTCAAATTGACCTTCTTTAGATCAACAATGAATATAAAGAAGATGTCATACATGGTGCTATGATCTCACAGCCTTTCGCATGTATCCAACGACACCCACATCTCCTGTGGTCTACAGGCAGCTGCAGTCCTAAGTCTTTCATAATCAACTGCATGTGCTGATTTCCCTCAGTAACAAAAAGCACAGTCAGAGATCAGATCTCTGTCGAGGCCTCCCGTTTGGCCTCTTTTCTTTGCCTCTCTATTACCAAAACTTAAAATTTCAACAATCCTATCATCTTTTCGCTGTAATTACATCACTAATTCAAGCCCTTTATATTTCATGAATGAAAAATGCTGATGACAGCTGTGTGAAAAATCAACTATGCAGACAACAGCTCAAATCTATTGTTTGCATTAAGATATGGTTTGAAGTATTTTCATTAGGATCACACATTTCCTCGGCAAAAGCGATTTACTACAAGCTGATGTAATCTACAAAAAAAGCAATAAAAACTTGGCGGGGATGATCATTCATCAGAATTGTGTTACTTTGTTGTTAAAAGCCGCAGAGACAACGCACTCAACAGAATTT
The DNA here is from genome assembly GCF_004355925.1 of Anarrhichthys ocellatus. Lineage (NCBI taxonomy): Eukaryota > Metazoa > Chordata > Actinopteri > Perciformes > Anarhichadidae > Anarrhichthys > Anarrhichthys ocellatus. The sequence goes on along the minus strand of NW_022280076.1, from coordinate 814,577 downwards.
AGACACACACACACACACACACACACACACAACAGAGCAGAGCAAAGCAGAGGAAACGAGAAGATTATTGTTACAGTATGCGCCTTCTACTGAGGTGGAAATACACACAAAAAGTGGATGTTTTATTATTATTATTAGAATACAGATATCGTTACAACATTCTCTATTTGACGGGAGAGTATTGAACCTGCGAGAGTGAATGTTGATCCAAATGTGGCTGTGCATTATTGCAGAACAGCCACAGGGGAATTCATGGGAATGAAACATGGTAATTCAGGATTGCTGACCAGGGAACAAAAAAAAAAAAAAAAAAAAACTGTCACATGAGAATATGGTTCTGCTGGCAGCCAGGCTGTAAATTGGTGTGGATATGGATGGGCGGGGGAGACCTGAGGCACATGCTGGCCATCCAATGAAGGGAGACGAGCCAGACACATGGCAGGGCCGCTGACAGGCTGTCATGCCGAGCTCCTCTCCTGTCAAGGGTCAACCAAATCAGGGGTGACAGCGGATGCTATTGTGCACGTGTGCATGTGCGTGTGTGTTGGTGAGAAAGCCGGGAGCTTTGCTAATGACCAGGGTTATGCCACGGCTGTTTGCCAGGGTCAACAATACTTACAGGGAATGTTAACTCACCACTACCTATGACATGACTAGAAGCTATATGCCAGTGATTAACCTCTTAAGCTATGTTATGCTAGTTACTATGGTTTTGCATTTTGCCTCCGCAGGCTACTGCAGCTATTCCTGCCCTACAGCGGGTGGCAAGATGATGTCGCGGCACAAAAAAAAAAAAAAAGCACAGCATTGTCGTGGTGAGTGACTGCGGGAACAGAACAGCATGATTAAACACCAGACAGGAGTCTGCAGAGTTTGATTGCCTTGTTGTTAATATTGTGTTGAATGTGACAGAGACCAATGAATATCCCTCTCTACGACACACTAATAGCTCTCACATTATTGAGAGCAACGCTGTTTATAGGATTCATGACTCATAGTGAGAATCTGCCAAATTGGTTTTCCTTACCATTATTTGAAGTGGAAAAGTTAGGAAAGCATGTTTAAAAGTTAGTATATCTATGCAGGGGGAGGGTTGGGCTGTTGCCACCTTGTGGCCCAGATGTGACTGTGATTTAGTGGTGCGTATTACCACACAAATGTGTAATCAATCTATTCACCACAAAAGCATTTACCACACAGACCATGGGGCAGTTATTCCCTCCGCTACCATCTTAAAAGATGCCACCCTTTCTGGAGCTACAGCTTATTCCAGGTCACAAACAAACATCTTGTTTACTTCTTATCCTCGCCTACACCGTTTTACTTCTCTACAGATAAGATGAGACAACTGCATTAGTGAGTTTATTACGTCATATGATGAAAACACAGGCCAACACATTCAACTTCTCTCTCAGTGCGTTATCCATGTTTCAGCTTACCTCGTCTAAAAATGGCTTCATCATTTCTTATTCACAGTCACACACTGAGGAGAGATGCAATTCACACTTGTTACATAAGCTCCAACTTCTAAAAATTAAACTGTCACTCTTCTTTCTCCCCATATTTAATATTTCACCTTTTTATTAATTATTTTTAGTCTGACCTCCTGTTTGAACTATTTTGGCCAGGTGACAAGACTTATTCTTCTTCAGTCACGACACTGATGGCTAGACTTCTTTAAAAAAAAAGGACAGATGAGCTGCAATTCAAACTAAATATAAAGCGAGGAGAGAATGAGACGCAGTGTGTGACGCAGTGAAAGAAAACCAGACATGAGCACACAAGACGAAAAGCTTTCCGGAGGTCCTATTGGTGCGGGGATCCGTTCAGCTAGGATTTGTGTGAAAATATAATGGACAACCTGAAACCAAAGACGGACGGACGTATGACTGTACAAGTTCAGACATGCACTCAGGAGGAAATGGATGGACAATATTTGCCATTGTTCTCAGTAATATCTTGCACCGTATGAATATATATTTTTAAGTGATATAACACAAGAGTGATTCAACTCGAGTAATTTTACATTTTAGCTTCCATTGTTCTACTCGACACACCTGCTGCAGGATACTGACCAGAACAATCTACAAGTACCTCCCACAGGCAAGAATTCCCACACACAAGAACTCAAACAACAGAGTATACACTTTGTTATGTGATGATATGATGTCTCAGAACATTTTACTGTTCAACAATATGATCTTATTGAGCTGTGAAGATTTAGGTCACTTTGCATTGATTGGGTGTTTTTGAGGGGAATCAGTTGACATTCACTATATCTCATCTTACTGGAATGTCTTCTTTAATGAATCATATTGTGTGCTCAGTGATAAATAAAAAAGACTCACTATTACAGGATATCTTGAATTTTTCCGTCCTAATTGCACCATGTATTGATCTTCACAATAGCAACAATGTGATTTCGTTTTACTTCGATGGATGAGCCCAGACAAACACTGTATAAGCTAAGTAAGTGCTGTTACAGATGAGAGTTCTGGATCCCTGGTTTCAAGCTTTGAAATCGAATGAATCATATTCAACACACTGAATGAATTGCCCAAAACTATAGCACTGATTTATGCCTGTGCTTACTCACACTAAGTAACATTTACTTTTAAGTACCTCGATAATCACAACGCTTTGCCAAAACAGCACTCCCAGAAAAACATGTGCCAACTTTAAGAAATTGATATTTTCAGTGCAGTAAGCCTCATATGCAAATGTTCACTTTGTGCTGAACGTCATACATGATCCTCGCTATCCAGCATTAATATTAACAATGCATTGCCTCATACAGATTCATGAACAGCTTCATTGAAGGTAACACATGTCCAAGTCCAAGCTTAGATGACATGGGATTAAATGTTACTCTAGCATTTACGAGACTTACTGGAAACAGGCCTCTGATACAATATAGTATCTCTGACAAGTATTAGCATAAATATGCAGCGATATAATATATTATCGATTCTAAGTTCTATTTTTTAAACTGTATTTAGTGCTTCCCTAGACTCCAGGTGATGTGCTGCACAGTGTCATTATAATTCATGGGAAACTCATTTTGCTTTTATTGCAAGTGTGAGATTTATGCTCATGCCATGTATTAACCAGCCAGACACAAGATGTTCCACAACCCTCTCCTCATTTCTTATAGCTAATTACTTAGAAACCTTGGGATGCAGAATTACGCAAGGCCAATAAGCTGAGTGAGAAGAACATCTAGGACCAAACTTTACAGCAGTTAATTGAGCAATGAGGTTTTGGCCCAGGAGCAATTGCTCCACAGAGTGGCATCAACTTTGAACGCATCTAGCCTCTAAACCAGCTCTGTCTGTGTCAACAGGGTACCAAGAAGAGACAGTTAAAGTTAATTTTGTGTGTGCATGCAGATGCGAGCAGTAGATGTATAAACTACATTTAGGCTGTAGTAATAGCTGGTCGAATGTAGGATTTCAAAAGTACCCCATTCGGCACATCTCTTAAAAATTACAGTGTGTATGTGTGACTATTTCCCTTCCTGCACCTGCAGGCGTACAAAGTCTCTCGCTCTACCCTCGTCAAAATCCAAGTCCAACCCCATCAACCCCTTCAGTGCTTCACACCATGAAGTAAAAGTGATGTTTCAAAATGACAGCTGCACCAGCAGAAGTCAAGAAAGACATAAACAGCTTTGACCTGTTTTGGTATTGGCTGAACATTCGCTTCTTTTCCCTTCATCTCTTCTTTTTCACGTCTACTTGCCACCGCCACTTTCCCAAAGCAATCTCTTCTCCTATGGCATATTACCATTCTCTGTTTTCAGGTTTTAATTACTAGCTTATTAGACACACACACACAGAGAAAGAGAAAGAGAAAGAGAGGAAAAGAGAAAGAAAGAGAGAGGGAGAGAAAGAGAAAAAGAGAGAGGGAGAGACGAGGGGGAGGTTGTAAAAAATTAGGACACATGAATACATGGGCAGCTAAATAAAAATCATCTCTTTTGCAAGAGTGAGCAGAGAAGAAGGGAGAAGAAGGAGGATTGTAAAGAGCAGACCCGTGTAAATGTGAATACTGTTAGTGTATGGGGCGGGTGAGGATGTGTGTGTGTGTGGAAGATGGGAGAAGGAATGGGGAGGAGTGTAAATTGGTATTTAACTTCACAAAAGTAGGATTCTGGCTGAGTCAGAGCATTTTGCCTCCCACTCCTGCCCATCACAACTATCACCCAGAAGCAAGAGGGAGAACACACACACGAGAGAGAGAGAGAGAGAGAGAGAGAGAGAGAGAGAGAGAGAGAGAGAGAGAACAGCTATTATAGCAACAGAGGATGGTTTCAGCGTGCTTCTTAACCTTTTTCCTTCAGCAAAGATTGTCATCTGATAAAAAAAACTGCAACATTTTATTCCTTTGATTTGCGGTTTTCATTTACAGCACAAAATCACGGGTGACGTATTCTGCACCACCTGTGTAGTATTTTCATTATATGTCTGATTTATTACTTTCTAAAAATAAAGGGATTTTTAACAAGCTCATTAAGACTGACAGTTTCTGTTGTATAGGTGAAGTACATGGTGCAGTACATGCTTGAATTGTATCATTCACAACAGAGCATTACTACAATATTTGACATAAACATGAATGGAGAGTAATATTTGAACATTTTCTGCTCTGTATGCATCTGCACATTACTAAATCTCATATGGCATCTCCTTTTACATTTTTGTGAATCATTCCGAGAATGTGTTACTCATCAAGACCATGTATGCATTTGAAAATTGAATAATTTCGCACAATATGCTTGAGCTTTCACATGTTTGATTTGATCAGGGATGCAATGTCTCAGAAATAATAAAAAAAAGAAGTTATTGGCATTTTGTTTTTATTGCTTTTTGTCTCCCTCCATCTTCTCTTGATTAAACCAGGCAGGTGGTGACGAGCATCCTTGCCTCGGTGGCATCATTGTGTTTCGAGAAATTTAACAACATTTTCCCTTTAATTTGCTTTGAATTTCAGCTATTGAACTCATATGTGGTGTGCCCGTTACCACACCACCACTGGGGGATTTCACAAACCTCCCGACACCAAGACAATATTGCCACACGTCTGTTCCACCTCTCTTGTAAGCTGATTTCTTTAAGAGAACAGCTGTTTTGATTTGGCAGTGCAATAGTAACACATAACAACATTGATGGAAACCCAAGTAATCATTTCATACTCCTGACACAACACTGAAATGTTATCCAAGGACCCAATGCTTTTCATCTTGACCCTCTATAAAATATATGGACCCAGATGCGATATCAAGAAGGAAGATGGAGGAAATTGTGCTGTAGCAGAACTGCATCTATTCTAGTCGTGTGCGAGAGTGTGTTTAGTGTAGCCGAGGATTCAATTATAGTCTAGTTCCCCATTTGCAGCACAGGGCCTAAAGATGCACTCTCCCAAGCTATAAGGGAAATCCTTTGGCGTGTCAGAGAGTGAGTGTGTTTATATATATATATATAGTGTATATACCGAGTGCATGGGCGTTCATGTGTTTGTTTGGCTGACTGTCCTCCTCTCGCTGGGCCACTTCCTTTCAACCACAATGCCTCCAGATTTGCCCCATCAACGAATCATCTGCAAACTGTGGAGCTCCGTAATCTGAAGAGGGCCACTGATGTATCCCTGGGCGTTCTCCACTCAAACTGAATCACACAGGCGGCCGCACAGAGACAACAGGGCAGCACGGCATGGCTTTTGGAAGGTCACTCTAAGAATAGCTTTCAATACGTAAAAAAATAAATAAAAGACTTGTATCCAGTGGAGAGCACGGACTGAAATGTGCATGCAGGCAAATGGACACAGAAGCATGCATTAATTCATGGACACAGGCGCAGACCAAAGCACTCTGAATACTGTCAAACACACACATACTGTATGTACTGCTGGCTGATGCACATAGCATACATCTGTGCTCAGCTGAAGCAACAAATTAAGCACAAGTCCTGTTTGAACCCTTACACAATCCACTGCAAGTGAGGCTAGTAACGAAACAATAAAGAAAGACAGCAATGGCATTGATTCCCTTTATGCTGGAAAGGAAAAGCTTCTTTGTAATCTAAGCAGTGCTTTTCTAAGCTGTTCCACTAATGTGCTGGGAAGATAGTTAACATCCTCAGAGAGATCCCTGTGGTAGTGCTTGATAGTTAATGTAAATGCACCACCCAAGTATATGGATCAAAAAGCTTGGGGCAGAGTCTGTCCGAAACAAAATGGGGTTTAAATAATTCCAGTAAGAGTTTTAATTTTGAGTCTACTGAAATTCTTTTTTTTTGTTTAATAAACTCCAATGATACCTTGCCATCTGCTTCCGGCTGGCTACCTGAGGCTGACGCTGCGCGCCACTTTGAAATCATGGCGGGACAAAGAAAATAATTTTATCGCAACGAAAAACTAAGTCTCCTCAAAGCTTATGACAAACTGCCAAAAACAAGCCATTGAGATGCAGCAAAGAAACTCGGTGTTCCTCAGTGTAGTCTTCTCCGCATGAGAAATACAGACAAATAAAAAAATTCAGTCATAATAGTCATCCGCTTATAGTGATCACTGATCATTTATAATGTTCTGGTTATTTGCTTGCAAAAAACTACCAATAATCCAATTGGAGTACAAGTTTATATAAAGCTGCGGTAAGTTCACACACGTCTGCAGTCCTGACACACTTGACCTCTGTAAACTGGCAAAATGGATTCTGTTTTGCAATTTCCCTTTGCAGGACCAATAAATGCCACAACTACCATCCCTTTCCATTTTATTCCTGTCACCCCTCTATGATTTTTCCACTCCTGCGTTATCTTTCTTTTTCTCTCTGTCCTTGTCTTCTCTATGATGCTCATCCCTGAACTCCAGCCTGGCAGATGGGTGAGAACACAGCTCCCAGCATCAAGCTTAACCCAGCCACTGAGGGGTTAACTCAGTGCATCTAGTGCCTTGGCTGTCCTACCTTCAACATTGTCTGCATCTCTTTTTCTCTCTATTCTGTCCACTGGCGTCCTTTCAAGGGTCCTTGCTTGTCACAAGCAGCAGTGAATGTTTCTTTTTTTGTTTTTTATGAGATTGTGTACGTGCATCCAAATGTGTGTATGTGTGTGTCTGTGTTTGTAAATGCAGGTATAAGCTTCCAGGCAGTAGAGGCGGCTCTGATGTGAAGTGACATGCTGAGAGACCAAGTCTTTGGACACTGGCTGTGAGAAGGAAGAGAACCCCCCCCCCCCCCAAAAAGAGCCTTTACAAACAGCTACAACACAACTGGATGAGAGCAGCAGATGGCATGTCAACGCCCCAACCCCCTTTAATTACAATATCACTCAATCGTTCTTTAATCATGCATCACTTTTTATTTAAAAAAAAAAAAGAAAAGATACTCAGAGAATACGAGTACAGACACATTAATGCGGGAGTAGTGTTTTTGTTCAAGTTGAGCCTGGGAGAGGCTGGCTTGTCTCACAGAATGAGAAGGAATCTCTTCCTCTGACTATTTGCTACAGCCTTCATTGCCGGGATACGGCCAATTCACACTGCCTGCTTGTCTGCTTAGCTTAGCATTATACGTCCCTCTGTTACCTCACCTGACCCATTTCAATTCAGTTTTGCTGAGAGTGGTTGGACTGGAATACTGTGAAAAATAAGATTTAAAAAAAAAAAAGAATATCTGTAACCAACTAAAACCTTCCATGCCGGACAAAGAACCCTTCTCTGAGAGGGATTCAGTGTCTGGCTAGTGGACAACGCAGTATTGTACACACCATCAGATGAGTGCCTGAGCCCAGGGCTGTCTGGTGGAAGGACATTCTCCCTACTCTATCTACAGGCCCCCCGCTAACAAGACTCCTTCAGTGCGAATGCAGAAGTCGACACAGCAGCTTTATCCTAAGTCAATTTAACAACAACCGAAAAGATGATTAGTGTTTGTCCTTTATATAAAAACAAAACATTTTTTTGTACATTTCCCAGAAAGCAGAAGCCCGAAAATAAGGAAACAAAGCCATATGTAGGTAATTTAAGATATTTATGTATATTTGATCGGTAATACCAGAAGAAAAGATGAAATTGAAAACGGTAAAAGAGGATTTTGAATGAATTTACTGAAGAACAAATAAATGCAATAGTGTTAATAAGCATTTAGTTTGAAAAGATCTTGATCCCCAGGAACTATGTTTTTAATAATGTTTGTTTGCAATTAAAATGTACAAAAGTAGCTGCTGATGATACAGCATGTTATGGAATATTTCTACATGTTCAGCATACCTTTCAGGAGTGCTACTCGCAAAGTACTTGAGATGACGGGGGTAATTATAAAGGCCCCAACTGACGGCTTTTTGAGACAGATGTTGTGTTCGTGAGTCTTGAAGCAGGTCAGATACCCAAACTGACTGCAAAATGAGACAAGAGGTCTCTCCGCCACAGCCAAGGTTCTCTGCTCTGACAAGAGACCAGATGGCTGTTTGTGGAAACAACAAACCAGATCAGATAGAGGGAGAGTCAGAGGACGCTGCAAATTCTCCACTACAGCTCATCCTCCCACACAGATAGCCTTTTCATGTTGTCACTTGAACATGTTGTGATTGAAACAGAAGGAAAATGTAAAAGCATGTTTTTAAAAAACAAAACAACATTTTTTAAATCAACTTGCACCAGGGTTTTACAACGCACATGCACTGTGCAAGGGTGTGTGTGTTAGCACTATGCGTCAGTGACATTCTGTTCAACTGTGGCGAATTACAGAACGACTGGCTGAATTCAGTTATTCCCACGGCTACTGTGTGTGCGAGTGCAGTCGCATTAAAAAGACAAGTGTAACCAGGGCTAAATGTGTGTGAAGTGACTATTTCTGTTGAAACACTTGGAATAATAAACTATATTGCAGAGGCCAACGCATCATCTTCCTGTATCTTTAGAGTGGGTACGTATCAAAATTGTACTGTGATCAAACTCAAAACTGTAAACAGTTGTTTTCTTCTCTTTGTGTAGCTAAAGTACGTGCTTCTCACAAGGCAGACTTGGCTTTTATTGTGAAAGGTAAGCAGCATACTAAATGATTAGATGCTGAGCTGCAAATGAAAGCGAGAATAACGACTCTTCTGTCACATGTCTGAAACAATGACTTTACTTTCTGTAACCTTCCAGCCTGTAGCACATTCTAAAGGGATGGAGTAAGGCCAAAAAACATCCATTCCCCCTGATCAATACTCGCATAACAGAAAGACTAGGATGAATTGACTATCTCATAAAAAGGAGATTGAGTTGGAGAATTAAAAAAAAAAAAAAAAAACTTTTTACATTGGTGTTTATAGGGAAAAAGCCTTTCTTTCTTTGTCATCTCAAAATGTCCAAGTTTAAGCCAATAAATGCGGAAATGGCAGTATTTCTTTCGAAGCGATCAAACAGTAGAATTCTTGAGGGGATATATTACTTGTACATATAAAATAGACCCTTATTTTGAATGTCCGTTGTCAGCTCCTCCAAGCCCAAACAATTCCTTGCAGAGTATTACATACATTACATACCGATATCTCATGAGTATAAACATAAACAAACAAGCATGGATGCAGACACAGTAGCCCTCTTCTAAAACATCAATACTGTCAGGGAAAAGCAGCTGTTTTTCCTCAAGCAAGAATTCATATTCCTGCATTCATTCGGAATGGAATCCAGCAAGTATACAACATAATGAATGATGCACATTGTCCCTCTCTGTGTGTTATTTCAAAGGCACCACATTATTTAACCCCACCCACCCTTGTTAGAGCATGCCGTGAAGGATATTTGACTAGAATAGCAGAAAAGTCAGAAACGTATGCATTGAAAATAAATGAGCAATTTTTACTGACAGTGTTTCTATTTTGCAAATAACATCTTGGCATCTAAAATGTATCATAACTTTTGTAACTTATTCTTATAGTGCATTGCTTTCTTGACATTGGTTCTTCAGTTATTGTATCTGTAGAAAATGGAGCAGAATATAAGATATGAATGTAATATATTTGAATAATTTTATTGTATAACATCCTAATTGCAAGTCCACACTCTTAATAATGACAGAAGTGGCTACAAAACTAAGACGATCAGTCATCACACATGTGGAATAGTAACACAATTGGACCATAAGGTACGTACCATAAGATTACCATAAGGATTACCATAAGGAAAGATAGTCAAGACAAGTCATATCAAAACTTTAACTTGTGCACAAAACTGGAAAGGGGATGTATTGTAAGAACAATACATCCCACAGGGTAGTGATATATGCAGTAGGTAGCCATAATGGATTTAACTTGAAGAAGTGTGAACTAAAAGTGGATAAAACATCAAGAGTCATGTCAATCAACAGTGATTGTTTACAGATCAGACTTGGAAGAGGAATGGCAATTTTGAGAGAGTCAGAGAGACATCGACTTTACTTCATAACGTGTTTAGAGTCACTGGCATGCATGTGTTAAGCCTGATTATAATAATAATAATAATAATGCCTCTCATATTTCTGTGAATAAAATTTCAGCATATCATCACATTACGGTGATGCTGCCTGCATGCTCCTGCCTCCATCAGATTAAATATATCATGCCCGACATGAATGTTGTGTCACGCAGCACCCACAGATCAAGAAATCATTTCTACCACACAAGCAATGTGCCACTGGCAAAGAACGAGTATTGAAGAATGATTTTTTTTAATTTTTAAATACATTTTTTTGAAGAAGCTGCTTGTTAGAAACAAGTATAGATTATTTTCTTACCAGAGACAGTCCTGACAATCTCAGAGGTGTTCCTCAGGCCCACGAAGGAGAACTGGTAGAGCCTCCAGGAGCGAATGTCCCCGACCTCAACTGAGCTTCTTTTCCACTTGTAAATAATCTCCTCCCTGGGGTAGCCATCTGAACAGGGAAGAACACAGTTACATTGAGCTTTGTCACAGGGAGAGGAGAGGAGAGAAGCTTGGTGCAGAAATGACACAACATTAATTTCTTTAAGGAGATATCTTAAGACTTGACTCCTTAGATAAGCGCTCTGCATTATAAAAACAACGTGTTTGAAAACTGTTCAATATAAAACAAAGACAGAGACGCAGTCTGTTCTATTTTAGAGTGATCCATGCAGACAAAGTCAGTAAGCTCGGAGGGGAACTGTTTCATGAAAGAATCATCAAATAACAGACTCCTGACAAAATATGCAGTCCATCTGTGGAGTGAAAACTTGAAAGCTGAAACACTCAAAATTGATCCACGTCTGTCTATGACTTGGATTCCAGTAATGTTATTACATCAAGAGGATGCTCTCTGGTTGTGAGAATTACAATAACAATCTTACTCATGCTATTTCACTTAGACGTTGCAGAGCATTAACATAATCAAATGATATTTGTTAGTATTGAATTCATGTCTGGTATCCAAATTTCGATTAAAAACTTCTTTAAACTAATAGTACGTTACATTTCGGAACTGCAACTCCTTATCCTGCGAAGGTTGTCGTCAGTCTAGATATGAGCTGTGTGCAGCCGACAACGGAGCGGCTTGAATAATGCACATGAAGCTTCCTCAGTTCGAACTTTAAACGGCTTTATTACTAAAGTGCTCTCAGGCATCCAGTAATGCTGAACCTCGGAGGAGAAGGGGAATGGAAGAATCTGCCCATTTGACACATTACAGCCAGGCAGGCGGGCAGTCTGCTCCTTCGCCGGCAATGCATCCAGGACAAATTATTGATTCAGTGTCCTTTTGGGAAGCTAGAACAACAATGCTCCGTGAGCTCAATGTTGTGAATTCACTTTGAGCAAACTTAAATGATAATGGTGCATCATCTGTATCTGTACAGCATTCTCCTAAACCGCTGCAAAAGAGGTTCAGGAAACTGGTAAATCTACAATGCTTTGTGGCACGTGTTGAGAAAATATGCCCGCGTGATACATTGCTGCACACTGCTCAGTGCTCCGCCTGCTGCCTCTGAGATTGAGCTCATGCACTGTACATCAAGCGATTTTCAAAGTTCTGAAAACATCCACGGCTTTCATCAAATTTAAATGAACGCTTCTGTTCCATTTTTAGGCCCGCTACCCCTCCGCTTTCTCTTTCTTGTTGCTCTGGAGCTATTTAGGAAGCATTCTCTCTGGAGAATATCCCATGGTGCATCTCTCTGTAGATCCATAGCGGCCTCATTAGCATAACATACGCTCATCATTCGGAGGGACTGACTCATTTGGATTTGTGTCACTTTTTGAAATGTCTTTTAGAGCAGTATTGACAAAGTGCAGGAAAAAATCAATCAGTACTCAGCCTGTTGGCAATACGACATCTATTATTAAATCCCCTTAATGAAGAATGCCTATGTACTGTATGTATATACTATAAATGAATGAATGAATAGTTTAACAAACGTTTTTCTTCAAATATGTCCTGTCGTAACACATAACTACATATAGTTATATTTTCCTCATTTATTAAAGAACTCTTTGAAGACGAAGAAAGCATTTTAGCTGGCAGAGAGTGCAAGATATACTGTAGCTAGTGTACATGCATGCATATATATGTTAAACCTAAATACACATGTGACTCGTCTTACTGGAGATTGGAGAGGTCTGAAGGAAATCCTAAACCTGTTGCATAATGATTCCTTTAATGATGTCTTCGTTGGGCTCATATGTTGGTCGTTCATGGGCACAGCATGTGCGTGTTTGAGATGAAACAGAGGAAGAGGTAAAACAGTAGGGGCTCAGCATATGGACAAACTTACAGCTTGAAAACTCCAGGGGACACGAGTGCTCATCCATCGGGAAGTTGTTCAGTTTAAGCTGGCACTCGGCATCGATGGTCAACCTGCAGATACACAATATTTCGATCATATACATATTTATTGTATTCATTTATTTATTACAGTCTGAATTACACCCCTATCCTTATCAATATTAACACAAGGAATTATGAATTAGAATTTCACCAAACTAAATTGATGGTTTTCACAGCAACACACACACACACGTCTCTTCGTTTTCACACTTGAGGGAGTTTGAAGGTAGTCATTAAACTTCCCCTTAATGAGAGAATGACCTTAAATGACTTTACCCATCCATGCACCCGCTATTGTCATGTATCATTGTCCTCCCAATCACTGCGGTCATCCTAATTAACCAGTGGTTAAATTCAGAGTTCCTTAACAAATTAATGAAGTGGAGGGATAGTGTTCTGCACAGCAGAACATCCATCACGGCTTGATTGACTCCAGAAAGGTTCACTTTCTCCCTTATTATCACTGATGACATATTGTGGTGTCAGCATAAACGTCCGCTGTATTTATGATGGCGTGCAAAACATGATAATAAGCACAATTAATATATCCCCTTCAATCTATCCTCCTGTTTCACATGTTTGTTGTTGGCTTCATGAGTTTTACACTCATAACCAGTGTGCAGTCAGTTTAATATTGAGCAACCAATAACATTGAACACTGTGTAGTACTTCCAACCCACCAGAGGAGTCATTTCCTATCTACTATATGTGTCCAATCAATTGCTCTGCAGGCAACATTGGGCTGTATTTAGCAATATATTAATGTTTTCTTTAGAAACTTCCCAAACATTTCTGAAACACAAACTACTGAAAAAAATATATAACAGGAACATGAAAAATGTTCAAACCATATGCTGTGTAAGAGTGCCTAAAAACATAAGTTTAGGGAGATGTAGTTACAGTGTTCCCTTGCCACTAACAACTTCCTGCATATTTCAGTAGGGCAGATTTCACTTTCGCTGATAAATGTCACATTTAAAATGCTGAAATTTAAAATTGCCCAAGGCCTGTTCAGGATAATCAGTACAATGAATCAGTGTAGTGTAGAGAGGCCGTCAATTGTTGGGTACTTCAGTATACTTTCTAAAGTACACACAGTGATTATGGTGGATCCCAGGAAGAGATGGAAGCACCTTGGTGGCAACAAATTGATAATAATCCAAATAAAAAATGAAATGCTGCACAGTTATCGTTCATTCTTAGTCCAGTTTAGGTGCTCAAATTGTTGAATCGAGGCTAATTACCATGCATTTTCACTGTTATCTATTGTTTCCTAATTTATTCAACCGAGAGCACTAGAACTAATTGTTTCTGTAAATAGATTTTGAACTCCCAATTATCTTTCCAACATAGGAGAAAAAAATGCTCTTTTACACTAAATCTAAAAATAGAAGCACTTTTTAATCTTTTGGTTTAGAGAAAATAGCATTAAATGTATCCAAAATGGTATGGATAATGATAACTGATAATTTAAGCTTTCAATGGGATAAAATGGTAATAAGTGGTAAATTAAATAATTCTGTGACACAATCAATCCAACTGTTAGAACTGATTTGAGTATTGTTCATTGCTCATCTCAGACATTCCTGAAATTTTACCTGAGGGTGTAGAGTATCCGACCGTCATTCCAGATACGAAGCATGCGATTGGGTGTGGTGATCCAGTGGGCGTCGGCCTTCTTCGAGTTGCGGAAAAAAGTGTCTGGGATCCAGATCTTCCCAACCATGTTGCTGTTAAGACGTAGAACCTTCATCGAGCTGTTGAATTTTAACCTCCTGTCGTACCAGGTCTGAGCAAAAAAGATGTCGATGGTGTATTCCTGAAGACAGATAAAACAAGGTTTTGTTACCCAAATTGTTACGTTCAACTTTGAGTTTAAAAGCTGAACGTGCTTTATATAACACACCAGATAAAAGTCTGTGTCAGGAAAACCTTGCAAACGGTATTGTTTACAACCAATGCTGTCACCAATGCCTGGCTTTTAACTGTGATAAACAACCAAATCAAATCGAATTGTGGGCTACAAAAGCACTGGTTCTTCTGTCTGAGGGGAACTTTTCTGTGGTAGTCAAACACTTAATGCTGGAACACATTTGCAGGCACTTTTTTCCACAGACAAGAGGGTTTCTATTCAGGCCAAGAAGTCCTTTTGTCCCTCCTAAAGAGCTCTGTTGAAAAAGACCATCTTGAAGCCCTCAACCTGAAAATTAAATGTTCAACGGGGCAATTAATAATTCCCCTTGTTTGGCTCAAGTATTATCTAACCTCATAACCTGCTGCCTTGGCAGCACTTTGTCCTGAGCCTGACAAAACCATCTGTCTCCTATTCAGTCCTTGTAAGAGCTGTGTTAGAATATACGTATGAGGGATGAAAAGCGGCATGGGGAGAGTTGAAAAGCTAAGGTGAGAGGGAAAGGAGACACGGTGAGTGAGAGGGCTCTATCGTGTCTTTCATATGTATTTTGTTATTTGGAATGGTTGAGCCCTGACGTTCAAAGTGAAGTACAGCTGGAGAGAGAGAAAACATCTGGGGATTTGTGTGCAAGAGGGCATAGAGGCATTAACTTCCGGACAAAGCTTAGCCCGACAATAAAGTCTAAATCCATGCCACAGAGTCCTAAACGAGATTAGAAAAATAACATTTTCACCAGGCGACGTTACTATCCTTTCAACATCCTTTTTTCCCCACCAAGGACAGCCAGAGAGTTCAAATCCAATGATGAGAGACAGATTGAATGCCTTAGGATCTGTGCCCTGCTTAGTGTAATGAACATCTATTTATTTTAATTTTTTTCTGCTATTGTACATGAGTTACAAATTTGCCATCTTTCAAAGCTTCGTCCTGCATAATTAAGACTTAAAAATTGTGTTCGTGCTTGTGTGCTCTTCAGAAAATCTACCTACCACATGTGTCATGTCATAGTGTGACCGCACTGCCCAAACCACAATAATTACATATGAATGTGAAGCGATCAGTTACGGTTCCATGTCGGCGAGATGCCCTCGTCACACAAACGCAGACTCCCTTATGCGAGCGCAAACACACATTTTCTAACTGATACCATCAATGCTTTTCTTTCAACTTCAGTGTGACTGCAGTTATTGAGAGTGGGTGTTTTAACTAAGACTAAGTGAAACGGAACGCCACCACCATGTAGAGCAGACTGCTCTGCAGAATAACAATAGAAGTGGGTTCTCAGCGGGGACGTGCTACAGAAAACAATGACACATAAAGCAGCGCTGATGTGAGATTTGCTTATCCTTCTTTCTATCCAACAAACATTTGTGTTTTCCTCTCCACCATCAGATGAACTGTTCTCTTTGTCGTCACTGCAGCAGGACAGCTATATATTCTATTACTATTCCTCAGTTTTCATTTTTCGAATTCATTAGTTACTGTGCATTGTTACATCACCACCAATGGAAATCAAAGAAAAAACATGGAGTACAATCTGTCGATCTGAAACCGAGAGCTGAAATTCAGTTCCAACTCGTTAAATTGTTATTTTTATTAATAGGGCCGCACTGATACATATCAGTTTTGGAAGCTGGTACTGTACAAAAAAGCAGCGCTCCCACTCATATTGGCTGAAACTGTTGTGCATCGCTGTAAGAGTAATAAAACAAATGCTACACGGACGTGGCTTTGTGAACATAAAAAGCTTCTTGCATCTTAAAGTAATACAGCGTTTTAAAAAAAAACATGATTGCATTCTGTTTATTCTATTGCTACCTTAACATTTGTACTCTATACACTAGCAGAAGAATAATGAGAGAAACTATTATTGGACCAATACTGATTTACAAAATGGAAAGCAATATAATAATGCATGTACCTGATAATAGCAAGGTTAACCTCTACCTCACCAGAATGTAAGGTTATACATTTGTCGATAACTGAACTACTTTTAAAAGAAAAAAGGTTTTTATATGCAACCTTTTATTAAAGAAATGTTTATCAAAAACAAACAGCATTGCGGTTGGTGAACACAATTACATTTAGCACAACCAGTACACAATTTGAATGTGTCACTTTCACCATTAAAACAGATAGACATGATCAAAAGTCAAAAGTCAAAAAAAAACAAAAAGCCTCATCTTCAAACCAGATCTAAGGAAAATCAGAAGCTGGTATATTGATTTGAATACACTAAGAGCTTGAACAGGTGACACCTCGGTTTGTCGCTGATGTAATTCTTGGCAACCACAAAGTGCGAGCATCTTAGGATTTGCCAACTCGCACAGCCATTCGCAAATATGCTGCTTTGAAATCTGGCTTGTGTGTTGAGCAACACAATTGGTCAACTGTTTATCAGTATTTCTAATTTGAAAAAGAAAAGAAGATGTTTAATGCAACGCAGGTGCAAAGGCCAGTGCAGTAGTTAAGTAGCTGATTGACACCTGCATTGTGTTGCTACACTACAAGGGCAGAAGGGCAGCATAGTCATTAGATGGACCAACCAATCCACCGTGACAGCAAGCATCTGCTCTGCTGAAGTGTGCTTGAGCAAGACGGTGAAACCCCGCTAGCTCCAGAGAGCTACCCTCGACATCATTATGCGCTCAGCTCCCCGAGGATGGAGGTAGGCCGAAGACATTTTTTAAATAAATATCCTCCATTAGTTACACATGCAGTTTATGCCTGATTATTGATAAAAAACATTGCCATATTAACACTATATTCCAGTATTACTCACCATATTGATGGCATTTACTGGCCCGATGCTGTTGACAAACATGTCTGTGTGGATCACTGTTGGTTTCACTGAAAAGAAGCACAAGAAAGTCAGTTTTATAGATGAGCAACTATTTATAGATGAGCAACTATTTCTCATGCACATGCACACACAAGTTTTAGGAAGTTTCTTTTTTTTTAGTTTTGTCTTCATCTTCATCGTCAATGAAGAAACAAGGGAAATAATCTCCTTGTTGTTAAAGTGTGAATACGAAGCAGCTGGACAGCATCACTGCTCAGCTGGCTTTCAGTGGGATGTCGTGTTAAGTTCCATTTGATACACACCTGATTGACAGATGCAAATGATGAAATCATGAGAAAGTTTTGAAAGATTGCACACTGTCTGCACCAAGTTCAGTGAAAATGCAACATTTCCTCATCCACAATACGAAACAACAGCTTTATACTGAAGCCACTAAAATCAATCAAAGACAATGGAAAAATGCAATTAGAAATTCAAAAAACTAGATGTGCAATGCAGAAAAACGGATTTTTATCAAAATAGAGCCAATAGAGGAAATGAAAAAAACACTATATATGACTTTCATTATATAATATTACACAAACATATCAATCTAATATTTCAAGCAAAAACATTCAAGCAAATAGTCTCATGTTTTATAACATATCAGGCCAATATGTACACACAATGAAGACAGGTGTAGAAAACAAGCTTCACATTAAATCACCTAAATGAAATGATCCCACTTTACTTTCATGACACTGTATTACGTTATCAGGATTTTACCAGGTGTAAGATGCATCAGATAGCGCTAATGAAATAGAAAACCTTGCGCCTTTGTCTGCAAGGAGACGACATCAGAGCCTACAGGGACAATTTCATCTTCAAACAGGCCTCCTGACAATGTCAGAAAACCACATGCACTGTCTGTATTTACTGCCAAACTCCCATCCCATTTACCACAATACCTTTGTGCCCTCTGCAACATCCCATCCATCCCTTTCCTACCCTTCTATGCTTCAGGCCTGTGGGCTGCTCTTGATAGCCAATCAATTACTGTCTTTTCTCACAGACCTGCTGATGCCGGGCGCTCCCACAGTGACGGGCTTTTCTGTTAGAAGTGCCTCGTAAATATCGTGACTTGAAAGGTTTGAGGAAGCACTACAATTCTGAGCCCAATGGAGACGACAAAAAAGCAGAAGTTAAATTGTAATCTATTTAATGTTAAACACAAGCACTAAACTCACAGCTAGACCTTGAAGACTGGGTGCTGGATCCTAAATGGAGATGATAAAAAGGGGAAGACAAGGACAGCACCCCAAATTGACTTTTTCTAATATTGCCAGACGGATGTCAGAAGGGTGTCTTGCCTGAAGTGCCCATGTGGCAATATCAAAAAAAAGGAAAATTGGAGTGCTGTCCTACTCCTTCCTTTGTTAAACTATTGAACGTTGCAATCTTCATGTATAAATCAAATATCTTAGTTTGAACACTTGCATGTGTACATGCATTACACCTTGGTGTCTGCTGCCTACACTTAGTGAGATGGGCAGACGTCAGAAACAGTTTGGCTCAGGAAACTTGAAAGCTTGGTGTCAAACAAGACACCCATGCTCTGTCAGACCCTCCAAGTCATCCTGGATCACTACACTTGCGTGCACTTCACTACAATGCGTATCTTTATGGATGGCTGGACGGTGCCTGAGAAGAGAGTCTGGGTTAAGATATGGGAGCAGGAGTGAGTGTAAGAGATAGTTACATAGAGGGGGTTACACAGGCACACATGCATGTGCATTGCACCCCCACACCTTTGCACACATATCTTTGAACAAACTCATGCGCGCACACACACACACACAATACACTATTGTTGACTTCCACTACCGGCTACGACTACAAGTGCACATTACTGTTTGCATAATCTGAATGCAGAAATATGTAACCCTCGACTGGATTATTGGTAAAAACAAAATCCATATAAATGTACATTCATGGCGTGAATAAATTATTAACAAATAAAAACAAGGTGTATTATTTTATATAGCAAACTGGAAAGTGGATGTTTTTCATATATGCACAAACAGATGCCAAGGAAAAAATATTCCAAGTTGCCAGAGAACATTAAGTGGATGTGCTGAGATTTCTAACTTGCTGTCTGAGATGACATAATGCATGCAACACAGCCACCACAGGCATCCTAGTGAACGGCTGATCAAATTAGCTCAAAGAATGACCAAATACAGCTCCATGCATGAGCAATGATCTAGACCTATTAATTAAACTCACTGTACAACTTCATGTCCTCTCCATTGCTCTCTAAATATGTAAATTATATGAAGCAATGTATTTATTTTCTAAAAGACAATGACTTTCCATCACTATCCATCCATGGATGTATTATGATTTAAGGATTTTCTCTCTCTCTCTCGATGTCTCTGTCCTATTTGCTTCACTTTTCATATGTACAGTAGACTCCAGGGGCATTAAAATTAAATGAGCATCACAATGGACTTCAAAGGGAGGCTGTGGCACATTCAGCAATGAATCTAAATCCAGAGCATTTCAGCGCTTTGAGGAATGGAGGAGAATCTTTGCTTTGCCTTGGTATGGTTGGTTGGTTGGTTGATTGGTTGGTGGAGCAGATGACAGTATAGCCAGCTAATTATAACCCCTCGGTAGCTGTGTAACTTGGCAGCAGCTGGAATACCACCAGTGAGCAAGATCATAGTGCGTTTGAAGATGATGGTTAAGACGGTGGCAGCCAGCCGCAGTGGCTCTCTGGGCTGATGCTGCACCTCAAAGCAGATCTGAGCTGCTCTTCAATTTAAAGCACAAGCCCACTTCTGAAGTCTTTTTAGAATAAAGATGCTGCACTTCATCATGAAATGTGTCACATTATATGCCGCATACATTTTGTACAGTATATGGGAAAACCATGAAAGCAGTGTAACAGACTTACTGTATACGTCCATGTTACTCTGCCGCTTTCATCTTGTGCCATCATTTGAACAATTCATTAGTCACACTTTAAAGCTGCATCAGGTCAATTCTTGGCAGCGGCACCTCAAATAATTTGCAATGTTTGTGGTGGGGAAGCCAGTGAGGGATTGTACTCTTTTTGTCGCACTAGAGAAGCCTACCGGTGCTCCTTCAAGGTAGGGGTTTAAACCTGGGTAGAACCTCTCAGTGGCAGGTGTGAAGAAGCAGCTGATGAGGTAGCACATACAGTATATTCCCTCCTTAGGTCAACAGTGGGGGGAGCACTGGCAAAGACCACAGCACATTTCCAATTGGGAGAAAACAGGACAAAAAAAATCCTTAGTGTTAAAAAAAATGAGGCAAGTTTGGAGCACCTTAGCAGCTGAGGGGTTACACCACATGCAATGTAACAGCAACGTCCTGCAAGGGCATTTATTCAAATCTATTCTTACCAGTTGCTCCTTTAATACAGCACCAACCGGTGTCCCTACAGTAGATGGCGAAGCAATTCACTGCTAGTATATAAAGTGGTATGTCTTTATTGTTCTGTAAGAGTACGTGACAGGTTCCAACTTAAACCAGTTTCCCAGGAATACTGACCCATGAATCATCAAGTATTCAAGGGCACTGAATAGCTATATATTCTGCTCTTGCAGATGGACGTGACAGGCTTTAGGATATACATGCACTTGTGCAGACAATGGAGCCCTGCCCAGCTGTCTGTCAAAGTGTAGGAAGTAAGCTACTTGTCTCTTTCTCACATCGACAAGACAAGGCTTGCTACCCCGACCGTAATGTGTGCAAGTACATTGTCAGAGGTAGACATTATTTATAGTCAGCCCGGATGCCCGTCAACACACAACACAAACACACACATAGAACACACAAGGACACCTTGTACTACCGAGCATGGTGTAACAATGAACTCTATGCTGTGCATATTCAATCCTCCATGTTCAATTTATACAGCCAGTGAATAGACCATCCAGTGCAGTGCAATTAAAAAGTCATTATTTCCTATTGTTTTCCAATCTGCAGCAGATATATTCACAGGGTATCAGTTGGCATGACTAACATTATTACTAGCAACCACTAGAGGTGAGGCAAGTCACAGGTAGGTCACAAGACTTAGTTACGAAGTCCCACGTCGAGTCCAAGTCCTAACTATTTTGTTTCGAGTCTTCAACAAGTCATGAGTCGATTTCAATTTAATGCCATTTATAATTCAAAACAGAGTCATAGTAGAGTAGACTTAAAGAAATAATGAATGCTTTTCAAAGTGTGTATTTACTAGTGTCAAATAAACATTGCAGAGCCATCTGAGTTGTTGTGCCTTGGCATGTTATTCCTGTGAAGAGGGTTGGTGTTTGATAGCATTTTATCGGGTCTAAATCCAGTTGCTGATTCAGACAATCAGCCAAGTTTAATTTAGTCTTTTTAAACAGTAACTCACTGCAGTATTGTTAACTAGATACCTACAGGTGATATAATCCGCCAATAGTGATGTTTTTTTTAAACTGGCTAAAGCAGCAGTCAACACAGGCTAAAAGTGAGAAGCCATCGAAATGCACCTTTCCCTCATGTTTGTTCAATTTGACTGGCTGCTGCCGGATTAATTCAAAAATGTATCTGTTGTCAGGATATCAAGTAATTCCAGGCCATCAGGGTAGAGGCCAAGCAAAGTAACGCGTCCCAGGTGTTCACAGCTCCTTATAGGCTGATTTTTTTCATTTCAGAAGAAATTGTGCATCCATCCTTGATAATGCTAGCTCATGTCGCACCACTGAGCTAGCTGGCGTTACAGCTCAGCAGAGGAGGATGCCATAAATGTTTACCTCTTGCACCGTCACGCACATGAGCCTTGTTCAAGTGTAGATGCGCTCTTTACTTCTTTGCGTTGATACGGTTGTGAGGTTTAGGTTGTTTGAGAGAAAACATCAGCCAATGTCTCCAACACTTAGCAACTCACACAAAAACAATCTAGATTGATACATTGCACCACGGGTAAGAGGAATAATATGTATTATGGATTTTGTGGTGAACTGTCCCTTTAAGATGCAATTCCTCTAATTATTATTCGCCCGGAAAGTCATCGATCGGACGTGTGTGTGAGTTCATCTGTCCTTGGCCACTACTTTGTGGTTGACTTGATCTTTTGTTTTGGATGGTGTGTTTGGCTAAATGCTAACAGCTAACGGAGCTACCAATACACAGACTGCTGTACATCGTCATCACTCAGCCGCTGCTCCACGGGCAGACAGCCTGATGAGTTTGATGATGTAGATTGTATAACATGTCTTATACAACGACTTCGAGTCAATTGACTGAATATGTTTTTGTGTTTGATTGAAATGTGTTTTACGATGTGTTTTTTTTTTGGTGTCTAGACGAGGGGTTAGACAATTGTGGGTTGCATTCATTCAATCACATAAGACAGCAGTGCTCTTTGCAGACAAACCGGGTCGAGATCTGCAGTGTACTGAGTGCACCGTTCTAGTTGCTGCTTAATTCTCCAAAAAAGGAGAAAGTCTTCCCTAATTTATTAACTCATTTTATGTATTTCTTAGTGACAATTTTGAGCAAGATGTAAGAGGAGTGTATTTTGGGTTAGGGTACACACTGCAGCACAGTCATGGTTTATCTTTAACAAGTGAGAATGAGGCCGGCTCCAGGATCCTTTTAGAAATCCGTAGGTGACATCACAGATGATACGTCATATTTTCTACAGTTATTATATAAAGTGCTTGGGTATGAGCATGTTTGTCGGATAATGAGTGCATATACGTGTCTGTTTGCACATTTTGGCCGGTAATGTGGGTGTAGTTCTTTGTGATTCTGCAACTAATCGAATCATCTGTGAGAAATCAGCACCCACCTCCGATGTCAGGTCTGAGCTTGTTGTCATATCCGTCTAGTAGGCTGTTTAGGATGTGTGTGACGTCACTCTCGAACACTTTGGGAGTCAGCACCCACGTCTTGTTGGTAGCCTCATCATCCTCATCAGTCTGGAAGGAGCTGCGAGGAAGAGAGAGAAAATGAATGCATTCAATCAATAATTTATTTTAAAGAAGAGCAAGCTGTGTTTTTTTACTCTGCTTTCTTTATAAATACATATTAGGAGCTTAGAGACGAGGTCGGAAGGGAGATTTTCAGGGCTTTTCTTCATCACGTTACAGCTAATAGAGACAAACTGAAATATGTGTGATTAAGCTTCCCTTTCCATTTAGTTTTATGGGATTTCTTGTGAAACAAAGTAGTTGCACCACTGAAAACTGTTAACAAGAGTTACAGAAAAAGAGTCAAATGAAGCGACCATTTTGTAGTATTAATATATGAATTATCTATGGTACACATTCAGTGCAACACTCTATAAGGTTATCGTTAATCAAATATCCATGTTGTCTTGGTCAACCGCCCGTTAAAAGTGGTTATCTCATTTATGTACCAGATATATTGGTTTTTTTCCAGTCTGAGATGTGTGTTCTTGCAGCAATGCCATCTTCTGAATACACTGTAATTTGCAAAACATCCCATAATGCCATGGTTCTCAGTCTTGTTCCTCACATAGAACACTTAAGAGATGCAGAAAATACCAAAGCACAAAGCAATCGTAGCCTGAAATGGCACAAGGCTCGTAAATATATTCTAATTTAAGAGGCTATATAATAGATATATAGTGAGTTTATTGCTGATGGTAATTATGCTTTCTCTGAGGGGACCTGCGGTTAGCTGATCTAAAAGGAGATAACTCATTATCTGAGTTTTACACTGTTTGGTTTATTTTCAATGGAACATACATTGGGGCAAATCAGTGTGCACCACCAGGCCAGCTGAGAGCCACTCTCATCTATGTGACACATCGCTTTCATCATTAAATTGGTCCTCCCAGAAGCCTCGTACTAACTTTTTCCCCATGGAGAGATCTTGCAAATGTTTAATTTAAGTAATGTGGTTAGGTAGTCAGCAACTCTTAACATGAAATGCCCACATGGACAAATTCATCACAAGGATGCATCAAGTTCTTCATCTGTCAAGTATGAAACAAGTTTAATAATGGCCCCTTTTTAAAAGTGAGATGGGGGTAAAAAGAGGGTAATCTCTTCAAGTAAAGGCTTAAAAGTAAACGTAAGTCTTAATAGCTTGACATGCATTCAAAGTGCTAGGTTTCACTACTGCAAAAAGTAAAAATCTACCCACTGCTTCTCAAAATGTCCTTTATTTCATTCACATGACAAAATAAATGCAAAGGAATTGCATTAACTTTTACTGTGACGTCCAGAGTTTGAACGACAACCTCCACAATTATCTTCAAAAACAGCAAGAGCCCTCCTTCAATTTCCAACTTGGTGAAAAAAATTCTAAGATGGTAAAGTTGGGTAACTTGAAGGCAGAATTGTTTATCAAAGTGTAACTAGGTTTTTAGGGCCCCACAAGCTTCAGTGAGAGCTGGAGAACACAAGCCAATTTTCCTAAGTTTACTTCCTCACCTCAGATGTCTTAAACTGAAAGGATAATGATGTCTCAAGAGACCCCTACCACAAATACCACCACGGCTGGGCTATAAATGTTTTTTCCTGTTCTCCCAGAGACAAGCGTGATCTTGGTAAGTTATATGTCTGAAATGGTTTGGTCTCCGTTACAAAAGATCTTTCTTTTAGCTCTGAGACCTGAGTAGATGATGGAGGTATGACAATACATTAGGGCTAATTAATGCTGGCAACAACATGCTGCTGTCAAGTAGGACTATAGTGTGTCAGGAGACTTGATGTTGTCTGCAGTAAGAGGGAATGTGTGTACTGCTGAAGGCCAGGGGTGAGATGTGTATACACGCTATGTTTCTGACAGAAAGAGAGGAGTAGTCAGAAAAGCATGAACATGATGTGTGAATGATATTGAAGAAATCTCTATATCAACTCCAAGAGGTTTGTAAAAGCACCAGTTGAGTCGTACTACTGTCAAAGGAATTGAAAAAGATTGAAATGACAAATTGAAATGTAAAAAAAACAAGTATTGTTAAAAAACGTATCGACATAACTTTTATCTTCATATCTTGAATAACAGGGAGGAGCAGTGCTTCTGATCTGAGCATATTCAAACTTGAGGTCTGCTACAAATCTCAGTTATTTCAAATCAATACTTATCTCCTACTATTTGTGTGATCTTCTCTGTATGCCTACGCATTAAAGAGAGGCCTACTGCACTAACTACATGGAAGTTGTGCCTCAAATGACGAAAAACTCTGATGATTAACACATGTGTACAGGCACACAATGCATCAGAAACAAGACAGAGAAAGGTGATAGATGGATAGATAGATACAGCAAGATAGAGTGAGATAGAGAGATTCTGAGAAAGGGTTTGGAGAATCAGCCAACAGCATAAAAGAGTAACAGTGAAACAGTTGCGAGCTTTCAGGAAAGCTTTGGAGCAATGAGAGGAAAAGGAGACTTCTGAATGAAATAATAAAGAATCATTGATGGTGACATGGAAAAAAAGACTGGTAAAGCACAAGGATAGAGGCTTTAATAGCTTTCTCGTGTTCTTAGGCTGGGTGCAAGGAATAATCTTCCTTAGACTGCATTAAGTGCCATTAAGTGCCATCCATCTACACCACAATACTAGTGCCTAAAACATTAAATCTTAATATTTTTTCTCAGGTGGATGCTTTTAGATATGTCTTACTGGATGTCATAAAATAAAAATCCAGAGAGTATCCGTCTCTGGCACTGACAGACTAGATGTATAGTTGTATAGATGGGTTGATAAACAGGGCAGAGAAGGGTGTAAGAACTTGAAACGTCTGTTTTTTGTTTTTTTTTAAAGGTTGCTGTATTCATCTCGCAGAGTAACTTTGTGAATATGGAAATGCTCCAAAGACAAATAGATCAAAGGAAGAGCCATGTGTTCTCCACTGCAGGCAGATCTGAGGTTTTGCCTACTAATGCGGTACCTGCAGATCCACAGAGAGGTCTGCGCCAGTGTGTATGTATGTGTGCGTGCTGTTATGCGTTTTTGTGCCGATATTAGTGTTTGTTTTTCATGCATATCCATGTTGCTGCCTATGTAATGATGGAGAGGACTGGCGTCAAGTGTTGCGTTCACACCAACTCTCATTGAGGACAGTCTGATACTGTCATAGTCTACCCCTTCACATTTAGAGCCGTTGTCAATAAACACCCTCATCGGCTCTATATTGAGCGGTCAAAAAATATCTCAAAAAATCACATCTCAGGTTCCATGTAAAGCAGCGGTGAAGTGCCCCATCTTCTGCCGTTTTACACATTCATAAGACGGTCTAAGTCTATAGCAATACCAGCTATAGAAACAGCTCTGTGGCCCTCATTGGCATATGCACGAAGTTCCCTTGAGCCATCGTCTTTGCATGTTTTAAACAGTACCGAAATGAAGGAACCAAATCTAGTGAACCCTCATGCTAATTATCAACCAACGTGAAATTGGTGCACGTCACATTGTTGCTTACAGCACAACCCTCCTCTCACAAGTGCTACCAGATTAGGCCAATTTGTATTGTTATCAATGTGGTGTATCAAGTTAAAGGGCCAATCAGTAATACCTTAGAGTATTTAAATGGGAAGTTTGAGAAAAAGACTCTCAGCAGCTGCAACATTAAATATTAATAAGTAATTAAGATCCTGTCTAACGTTGGTGGATTAAAACGCTTGTCAATCAGAGGAAGTGATAGTAGGGTCCAATTCTGGGTGGGGTGACATTTCTGTTTGTAATCTATTTAAATCACTTAACTGTTTGGAGGTTCACATGATTGACGATACAGTGAGTCAAATTCCAATACAACATTGACTGATTAGTAATGAACTCCTCCAATCATGTGAATTCAGGCCATATACATTACCATGGAGGGAAAGCAAACATTAGTGGACTAGTTTTAACAGTATCCTCTCTCTACTCTAGTATCCTCTTTCACCTGCTGCGTACCTGTGTCCTCAAAATAGAAACACACAGACCCTTTTGGAGTAACTGTAGTAGATCTATATTTATCCACGGGATCTCTTAGAATAAAAGGTAGAACTAGTGAAAGCCAAAGTGAAAATACTTTAGATAGGACACTCAGAAAGAACAAGGCACGTTATGCCCCAATATCCATGACCCTTCTTCAGGTTTCATGTGGTGCAAACACATTTAAGAAATAAATACATATAGTCATTAGGGATAGTCATTATGTTTGTCAACATTATACACCTCAACCCTTTCCAAGTGGTGACAAGAAGCAGTGTATGAGTGCTTGATTGAGCCTTATACACTGTAGTTTTCCCAATTAAAATCGATGGAACTGCATTTACTAATAACCAAGTATGACTGGGTTTGGTAACTGGAATGCTACAAATGGCCGACTCAGGATTGAATTCATTACATTTGCACCAAATGTGTCGTGAAATTTGTCACAATGTATCCACACTCAAAGCAGCTCAAAAGAACACTAACCTACAGTCATTTTCATCAGCTGAGATTGGCATGTGCCATCTGCATTTAATGTATTGTGTGTCCATAGCATATTCTTGCTAGTAAACTAAGTTTAGCAAGAAAAAAAGATGGAATATCTAATTGAAGTTACTGTAGATAACTGTGTGGGTGTTTATGTTGCTGGCAAGGTATCTGTTGTTGATGTTTCTCTTAAGCCACAACTACAATTGGCATTGTAGTGCTTTGACAACATTGACATTTTAGGTGATGAGGGCTCGAGATAAATTCTTAACACATCAACATTTTTACATCAGAGAAATATGCTGAAGTGATGTTATAAAACCCTGACAGATTTAGAGGAACTATGCCACATTGAGGATTATTCTTCACTTGAAATGGAAAAAAAAAAATGTTGTTAACCATCAGTACTACTCTGTTCGACCTACTAAGCTTTGTATTTTTCATATACAGTATGTCAGATTATAAGAACTGAAGTATTATTTGTCAGGTATTAGAGGAAGCTGTATAGATTATATGTTGTGTATCACATGGGATTTATTGACAGTTAATGGGACTTCAATGACACCAATAAAAACTAGCATGTCTTATTGGAATTTTAAACAACAATCCTGACATCTGATTTACTGTAATGTCACATGTACATATATATTTATTTTCCGTGTCCATCAAAACAATAGAGGCTCTTGTTGATCCATGGGAAATATACATTAGTATTAAAATAAGCTCTGGTACAGTCATGGTTGGAAAACAGTTAAAAACAGAAAATACAAAATGAATACAAAAATAAATTGCAGTGGGTTCCAAATTATGATTATATAATGCATTTCATCTGCAACCTAAAATGCTGGAGGTGAGTTTACCAAACAGGAAACATGACTTGGCATAATAGAAAACCTGAGCAGAGCACTTCCTCACTCTGACATCACTTCCTCCTGCGATGGCCATACTGTGAGGGTTTACTAAATCTCCTAGCAGACCATGGGCCTACATCTGGAGCCTAATTATTGACTGAAGGAACAATATGCCAAAACATTTGTTGATACATATCTTCTACTTTTACATGAGGGAGGACTGCGCATTGGGGTTCATGTATGGTGATGCAATTAGACATCACTACACATAGTAACTGTCAATGAGTCACAAAGTAGCATAGATTACTGAAAGCATGCCTGAGGCCTTGAGAGATTCCTTATGTAAGAGGTCTCATACATGAATCACAAATAGTGTCTGATTCAACTTACCGAGCAATTAGCTGTCTTTTAATAACTATACAGTACACATGACTTGTAAATGAACTATTTGAAAGAGAATACATCTTGCTGTGATAAGGGGTAACTAGCTTTGAGCCACATATATTACATTTGTACAGGTGTTCACCTATAGATCTCTCATTTGGCCTTGGTATGATTATCAAAGAAGCACCAAACTGTCACATCCCAGTTCATTATGTATCAATCACACGTGCACAACTTATACAATCCATAACCTGCACATATATATCAATTGTTGGTGTAATTCAATTGGGCAAGGTGTCGCGGTAACTCAAGCCCATCGTGAACACTACTTGTGCATAGAATTAAAAAAACTGCACAGGCCTGACAATGAAGCCTGGGCACTGGGGCAGGGAGCATTGAGGTTGCGATCAGCATGACGGTGATTGAACGTCGTCTGATTTATCTGCCTCCATTTTTCGCCCTCCAGCAGCACAAAACGACGAAAGCGAAGCGAGGAGTCTTGTCATCCTTCCTCTTGACTTCTCTCATCTTAGCACACGAGGAATAATGTCTTGACGGGGAAGACCAAACAGCTTCTCTCAAATCTGCACCTCAGTTCAAGCTGAAATGGCAGTCCTTTGCCTGTATATGTGTGTGTGTGTGTGAGTGTGTGTTCAAGACAAGGATGACTCCATATGTGTTATCCTTGTCCTTATTGTGCCTTTACACTTGTATTCTCTGTGTGAATGTCTGCCATTTTGAAATGCTTTTTTTTAATTTCAGATACGTGAGATGAAACATACCCTCATTCACACTCAAGTTGTCTTTATTACAAATGACTGTTTGCATAAAGCTATTCGAGTTACTGCCACATCCAACACCTGCGTTTAATAACCAGGCTCAGGCTCTTAGAATAGACTTGATCCTTGAAGACAGCTTAGCAGGGACTATATGTAGCCTTAGCTTCAAGCAAATTAGCCTGCCACTATGCTATTTCTAACGCTGGACATATTGTGAGAGATGCTGGCCTGTTCATAGACATGTTTAACTGCACGGTATTAAATCATCAGATCCCCACAGCCGAATATTTAAGTCAGACTGTAGCTGTTCATCGCCTTTGTTTTCTGTAAAGAAAAAAAAAAAAAAAAAAAAGAATCTCCCAGTAATGCGGTGCATGTGTCACTGTAGGTATCTAAAAAAAATGTCTATCACACTCCCATATCGAAACACGATTAAAGATGTGATATACGCGCAACATGCCTTGGTTTTTCTAATAAAACCAGATTCCTCTCAGCTACCTAATCGGCCAGGATCCCACTAAAAGCAGGCTTGTGTTGGCATGAGATGGGAGGCGCCGCAGAATTACGTGTTGTTAAAATAAGGCACACGCAAACCAAAAAAAGCCGACAAAGAATCACGGTTTAGAGAGGACATATGACGGCATCGATGGCTTACCTTGCAGGCAGATTAACGACAATAAACACCCAGAGAAACAGCTTCAGGGGAAGGGAAGGCTTCGCCATTGCTGTCGAGCATTTGGAGGCAAAATTCGGTGAAGCCATCATCACCATCTTCGTTTCCTCTTTATTGCAGATGGACGTCTCCGTCTATTTACTGTGTTTCCTCTCTACGATACATTACGCACGTTAGCGGTAGCGGGTCTGCAAACCTAGACCCGATGCGGACGTGCGGTGAAGGGAAATCAGCCCAAACAAAATCGATGCGAGCAGAAAGCTTGATTTCGCGTCGCTTGTTTTTTTTTTTTTTTTTTTTTTTTTTTTTTTTTTTTTTTTTTTTTTTCTTTTTTTTTTCTTTTGCGTCTGTTGGCGACTCGTAAGTCTAACAGGGCCCTAAAAAACTGCCACAGACTGCGAACCCCCGTAATATGCTACTCTAATGTCGAGCAGCTGAAAAAAAAACAACAGAAGAGACTCAGCCTGAATGCAGATTAACACTGGGGTCAGAGAGGAACTGATGCACGTTGCTGCAGCACGGATCAACACATGCGTGCTTTCACCAAGCGGAAGGAGGGCTGCACT
The DNA here is from genome assembly GCF_004355925.1 of Anarrhichthys ocellatus. Classification (NCBI taxonomy): domain Eukaryota; kingdom Metazoa; phylum Chordata; class Actinopteri; order Perciformes; family Anarhichadidae; genus Anarrhichthys; species Anarrhichthys ocellatus. The sequence continues at coordinate 783,388 of NW_022280076.1, read as the reverse complement.
GACTACGGTAAAAACGAATTAGCTTGGTGCTACAGAAAAAGAATGGTGGTTTCATTTTTTACTGCTACATATAGCAGTAATACATATATATAATCTTTTTAACAACATTCACTTATTAAGAATAAACTCCTCCAATCATGTGAATTCAGGCCATATGCATTACCATGGAGGGAAAGCAAACATTAGTGGACTAGTTTTAACAGTATCCTCTCTCTACTCTAGTATCCTCTTTCACCTGCTGCGTACCTGTGTCCTCAAAATAGAAACACACAGACCCTTTTGGAGTAACTGTAGTAGATCTATATTTATCCACGGGATCTCTTAGAATAAAAGGTAGAACTAGTGAAAGCCGGACACTCAAAAAGAACAAGGCACGTTATGCCCCAATATCCATGACCCTTCTTTAGGTTTCAGGTGATGTTCATATTTCATATTTTTAACACATATGTCAAAATGGTGAAAGTAATCTTGTTGCCAAATAATGTGACACAATTTCTTAAGTGACATCCTGGGGTCCTTAGGTTTGTTGCAGACTAATGAGGAGCAAGTACATCCAAAATGACTTTTTGGAGTACACTTTTTCAAAGAAACTCCCCTATAAGTAATTACACAAATCATTTCAGGTGGATAAGTGTGTGTGTGTGTGTGTGTGTGTGTGTGTGTGTGTGTGTGTGTGAGTGTCCCTTTATGCCATACACATCTATTTAGAATCCTAAATGAGCCGCAGGCCTGAGTCGAGTCCAGTCACGCTTTCAGCACCTTGGACAGCTCTATTAGTTTTCATCTGTATAACAAACCACCATTCAGCACCAAGGACAGCTTCCGTCAGTTTGTTGCTGCTCAACTCAGAGGATACAGCCTCTCACGGCCCAGTTGATTTGACAATAAATACACACCGTCATCCCTAAAAAGGAGCTGATTAGTTTACTTTGATATTTAGTTTTCACTTTAATTGATTGCATGACTGAATGAGGTTAAGCAGCACAGAGGACATATCTCTATTTTGGCATTATACACATTTATTTAATGATATGTGCTTTTCCAAGTCTTTTGACATATTTAAAAAACAATCCAGAAAGAGCATCCTGAGGTTGTCATCGTCCTTCATAGGGTGCTCTCACCCATTTTGTTATCCTTATATAAGTATGATGCTCCTGCTTTGGTGGGGTGTAAATTCTTTCCAAGGACTCCTTGAGGGGATGTTTTCGAAAAAAAATATGTCTTTATAATCTAAAGTACAAAATGGTAGCCAATCCCACACTGTCTCATAAATAACTGTTTGCAATCCTCCCCCCTCTCGATCTATTTACACACTTGAATGGCAAGTTTCTAGCGTCTTTAAATGCTACTTTAAAAGAGAGAAGGAAAATCAGGATAAATAAATAACACAAAATATGCAAAGATTACATTTGGTGCTTATTAGGACTGTGTGCGTGATGCAAATGACAAGAGCAAAGTAGATCACATGTCCTCAGCAGCATTGTTCGGTCTTCTGTTTTGATTGACCCAAGGACATATCTGTCAAGTTTCCATTTTCAAGTTTGCTTTCTTCTGAACTGCGTTTCTCCTTTATTGTTATCTTCACTCAAAGATAAGAAGAACAATTTGGCTTCATACATCATACAGATATATATACTGTATATGTATATATATATATATATATATATATATATATATAGAGAGAGAGAGAGAGAGAGAGAGAGTTCCTTTCCAGCAAACAAACAAAAAATATGACTGTAAAGGGAGAAAAATGAGCACTGCAGTCACAGTAGAAACAAGCAAGTGCTAGCATCGTCTTGTCATGGTGCATTAGCCCAAATTCCCCTCTAAACATTTATTACATGGGCATACAGGCGTTGAACATGCTGCATTATCACTTTTATGGCCCCATGAGGCGACAGCTATATGGTAAACTTTTGCTCAGTTTTCCCATATGTTTGAGGCCTGATAAACTCATTCACTCAGAATGACAACCGGCCATTAACTGGTTTCTGGTTTTAACCATTAGTTATTAAAATTCGACTGTGGCAATCAAAGTTGATTGTAGCCGCCTCAGTGTGACATGCATAGAAGATGAGCTGTGTCTGATTTGAAATAACCATCATGTGTTTATTTGTGGCAAGTGAGGCTCAGCGTAGGTTAATCATCTTAAGAAAATTGACAGATGCTTCATCAGGCATGCAGCACTCCTTAAAAGAGAGTAAACCAGCAGCCGCTCCCAAAAACAGTATAAATGAAGAAAGGAAGTCTTGTAATATTCAATATATTCTTATAACCCGTTTGCAATGTGTATTACCTGGCCATAGTGTCCCTCAAAAGATCTCTTACTGAAGATATAGGTTTCACAAGCCAAACAGCGAAAACAAGACAGTAATATGGGTCATGTTTTTAAATTTTTTATGTTTAATAAATATGACTATAATACTTAAAACACAAATGTATTTAACCATGTTTGTTTGGCTGTTTTATGATTTGTTTTGCAGTTAAAACACTTCTAGTATGAGCTGAGGAGAGTAACCTCTATTGCCCTCGCATGCTAATTTTTTTTTCAATTTGACATCCCTGTATAGATATTCTACATATTTACAACTTTGGAAATGAAAATAGAACTTTAGGCCTTTCTCATCATACTCTGTAAATGAAACTGGTATAAACAGACACACACGCACACACACATGCATGTCCCATATCATTCAGTCCCCAGGCCAGCTATCACTCTCTGCCCTGCAGCCATATCACCACAGCTGTCAGAGACTCTAGCCATGCAGGTCATGAACCAAATGTCAACATCAGAGATACTGGTAGTAGGAGGTATCGATCTAGCTAAGATGGAAGAGGTAATATAGAAGAATATTATACCCAGTGGCTACTAAGTTGTTACGGTTAATTAACCCATGTGGATGTATTTTGTTTTCGTGGTAGACCTTCACAGTTGAGTTATAATTCGATTGAAAGGATTTGTGCAGAGGTAAAGGCTTTTCTATTGCTATTACAGCATGTTACTAGATGATTAATTTTAATCTATATGGCTCATACCCAACATTTATTCTGATGATACAAGACAGGCAGTTAATATCCCCAGCAGAATCTACCTCTGTTCCTCTTTTTCAGACTCTCTCTCTCTCTCTCTCTCTCTCTCTCTCTCTCTCTCTCTCTCTC
>NW_022280076.1:770047-780219 GCF_004355925.1 Anarrhichthys ocellatus | reverse complement strand
CTCTCTCTCTCTCTCTCTCTCTCTCTCTCTCTCTCTCTCTCTCTCTCCCTAACAGAGAGAGAAAGAGGGAGAGAGAATGAGAGATGTCAGGTTAGATCCACTTGGTCCAATAGTCACAGCAGAAATTTGAACCAAATTGGAGCATCCCCATATCACGGGTGCACCTGGGCTCTCACGCATTGACCTACCTCAGGAAACCTATTCTTTTGTGTGTGTTTATAACAATGAGAAAGAACATGGATGTAGTTACCTTTACTGGCATTTACTCATAATTATTATAGGGCCCCTGGCGTACACGTAGAATTTGTGTTATACAGACATATTACACCAACCTGATTCAAATATCTGTAGTAAGTTAAACTGATTCAAGTGGCTTTAGTGACATTGTGAAGTGCATGAAATCTATTACAATGCAGCATAATATATATCTTTATAAAACGTCCTGTTACAAAGCACCCATGGTTTTGATTTCGGTAATCAAAATGATTTGGTACATGGTGGGCAGAGACAGTACTGGCATGTGAAGGCTTAGTTTAGTGACATGCCTTCTTAAAAAAAATCCATAATGAGTTCATCCCTCATGGCACATATTCTCTCTGCAGACAGGGTGCATGTGTGAGTCTGGCTATGATGATATGTTGTGTCATCTTTAGAAAAGAGCTGGGGGAGGTATAGTCTTCTATAATGGCACCATTGAACACACAGATGCCCAGTTCCACTATCATTCCAGTTTTACAACCCACACATATGCTGTCACAGCCCCACTCGGTTAGCATCAAGCTGTGGGAGAAGAGTGATCTACTGTAAGCACTATTGGATATGAGAATATTGGTCTGGCGTTCAGACTACTGTGATGTAACATCCAAATCTAAAAACCCAAAACAGTAGAAGAAAAACAACTTTTGAAACTTTTGAAAGATTCTGCTGCAGCGGTGACAAGAACTAAAATAAAAAGCACTGAAACTAAGGTCAGTTTGTCTGTTTATTATACTTAGCAAATGTGCAAACACATCCCTCCTCACTGAGAGCTTTCGGACATGAACATGAGAAAGCACTCTCTGTGGTCTGACATTACTAACATTTTTAAACCACATCTGAAATGCTACCAGACTGGATTCCACCTTGCTCATCTTCAGTGTAATTGACTCTAGCCTTTTATTTACCATAACTGTTGTATAGCGCAACTTTCTTTAAAATCGTATTAGACCCCATTTAGAAATTGTTTCTTCATCCAACAACATGTCATGTTGAGTCATTTGGTGCTCTCTGCTGATTTAATGAGGGCCCCCGTTAAGAGTAACAACTTCAAGCTTTCTGTCATCTTTTATTCTTCATTTCAACTAGAAACACAACGTGATTATAGGAATAACCTAGGGGAGTTTACCACCTTGACCCAGGATAATAACTGCATATGAACATGTGTTTCATTCACTGTTGGCTGTTCCAAATACACAACTCTGTGGTCACAAACATGCCTTACTATGCTACCATTAGCCCTCCCCCAATTTCATTTTCACCATTTCAATTTTAAGGAGATTTGTTTTCAAAGTGATCATGCTTACGTATCAGAGCCTGGAGGTTTACAGTTGAATAACAACCACGTCATCACCATGGGGGATAATACCACGAGAATTGGCTTGATATGTGATGCCAACAGCCCACTCACTGTGGACAGGCAGCTGCAGAGGGTGTGAACTGTTTCAGACTTGTGGGCACTCGGATCTTTCAACCTGAAGGGGACACAAACCACCAAATCAATCATCTCTCAGTCAGAATGGCATGACTAAACAAGCTTTTACCCTCACGCTGTTTGCATTTAGCCTGGTAAACTATGTGGACTGTGTTTGGAAACTCCTTGAGTAAGCCCATGTGATGAATGATTGATATATATATATATATATATATGGCCAAGGGTAATATGCAGTTAGGCAGGATGCCGCACTGTAAAGCAGTGAAATATACATTGTAGCCGCTTGCAGACTAGACAGCTTCCACAGGAACCTGCCAACAAAGTGCAATCTAATCGACAGTGAAACTACCGTAGGCCGATCTATATTTGGAGGGTTCAGAAACTGTTTTGGCAGATAACAGAAACAGTAATATTTGCAATGGTCTAACACCAAGATGGCTTTTTAAAGTTTGTCTCAGGTAACATACAATATGAATATTTTAGACCATTAATTCAAAATATTTACAGCCAAACAATGCCTCCAAAACAGTGAAAACGAATAAATACTGTGAATCTAGAACAGTGTGCTCCCTTCCAATCCAGGCTACTCTATTTGATTAGGACAAATGGCCTTGAAATAACAACGGGAGTAGAACAAATCAAAGTGAGAGTTCATCAGCCAAGTGATGAAATATATAGCATATCCTAGGTCCCATTTGAGTTTTCAATTTTGTTTTATAGAGTTGAAAGAAAGTTCAGAAAGACAACGTATCTGGCTCTATCTAAATTGTTTTGATTCAGTAAACCATCCATTGTATATGGATTGAACAAACCATAAGGATTTGCTCTAAGCCTGTAACAATCAAGTTCAGTTGCCTGATTTCCATGAGGCTTGCACACACGCTCCTGAACTGTGGCTTGGAGGTGCCTGCCAGCATGTAACCTCTCCACTGTGATTGGGGGGAAATTTAGCTGGCTGATTTCATGGCCTCTTTATATGGTATTTGGTCTGCTTGACGTTAAGCAGGTATAATCTCCCCTCCCAAAGGTAGATCACAGGGAGTTTCTGCTTTCAGCTTTGGTATTATTTCTGAGGCGTTTGTGTTCTCTTCAGGGTCACGGCTTTATCAAGCACAAGCCACAATTGAGCCCAAAGTCACTGATGCAGAAACTACAGATTACATATGAGGGAAAAAATGCCAACATAGGAGAGTGCTGCAAGTTACAGACAGAGCATGCATTGTCAAGTAAGTTAAAGCAGAGGGATAGTGCAATACATGACGTGTGTTTTTTAGACTATTTCTGCCTTCAACCCTCAGGAATTTGTCTCCTTTTTTTCTAAAGCCTCTTTGTGAGGAAAAAAAAACTGAAGCGTGATCACAGAAATGCTTCCACACATGCCAAAATATGTATCTGCTTTGGGATGTACTTACAGTATGATACATTATTCTAGCATAAGTAAATCTCCCTATCATTACACAACAGTTGCCATCAAGATTAACGGTTCCCCTGGCAGAATGCTAACGCCATGAAAATTCCAGCAATGCTTTTAGTGCTGTAGGGAATCACTTTTCAGTGAAATACAAGTGCTTTTCTGCCTGTGGCCTTCATTGCACCACATTTTTTTACCAAAATAAAACTGCAAGTGTTGCTGGTATTTTCACCTTCATGGTGGACTCTCTATTTCCATCTGCCTTTTTTTGTAGTTGTAAGATGTGCCAGAGCCCCACTTTGTCATCAGATGAACACTAATGCCCCATTCATCATAGACCTGAGTTTCCAAAAAAACTTGAAAATTCCCCTCATCTTGTTGGCCCATTATTTTTAGGAGATTGAAATAGCTATAAAGACGCATATTTACTTTGACCACAGCTAATAAAACAGCTCTAATGTAGCTTGATGCGTTCTTCCCGTCTTCAGTTGGACTCATTAAGCCCGGGACCCCTATTGACTCTGACACTTGCATCCCCAGGACAATTTCTTACAGTTAAACACCCTTACACTCTTTTTCCTATTAATATACACTTGACACTTTAACAATATACTTGTTTTAATATACTCTTATTTGTTTGTTTATTTACCATATTTCTATATGAGCGCTAATGGTGGCCAAAGGCTGTGACTCACAATACTGCAGATGACAGAACATTACTGTATCTTTCATTATTCTTTATCAACATGATAATATGGTGACTTGATTGGACTATAACAGGAGAAATACATTGCTCTAATTCAGCACAATAGTTTTATTTTCATGAACATGAGGCCTACTTCACCTAATCAGTGCAGGACATCTGCACACACCTCAGTAATTTTTAATGCTTTTGATAATTTCAAATTCACTGCGTAGGAGAAGGCTGTATCTAAAGCTCATTACTCTTTTCTGCGTCTCCGTCAGAATGCTTACATAACATCTTGTTCAACCCAAGGCCATAGCACTCCTTACCAATGTGCATAGCAGGCATATTGGTTACTCACAACAACAGTCGGTAATTTACTCAGCCTTGGTGGAGGGGGCCTCCCATCTCACTAAGAGGATACACAACAGCCAGAGTTGACATATCCATAGAGTTTAGGTTCATGGCAAAATAAAATAAGAGAAGATACAGTATCCAACATCTATAGAAACTTCTCCTGCATCACAATACAATCCTTCTCTGTCCATCATTGACCTTGTGTTCAGTGTGTTCCAAAATAGTTGTTGCTAGCAATCATTCAAAGGCAAAACACGTGTGTTTCTTTAAAGATGGGCTCGCCTAACTAAACATTTACCCCTGACTTGGACATTCACGTTCCATAATACCAGTTTACCTCAACATACAGTGGGTTTGTCAGACTTCTACTGTCTTCATACTACAGAATCAACTCCAGTGATTATACAACCTGCTAGTGCCTTTGTACACACCCTGTGCATCCTGGGATTTGTCTGTAAACCTGGTAAGTGCAGGTAGTCAGCCTGCCTTCATCCCTCTCCACTGAGCAGTGGGGAGTCCGTGTAAACGTATCCCTTTCTGCTCCTCTGATCACGGACCTATAAAGGCACTGGTGGGAACCCCAGTGGCAGCCTGGCTTGCTGTATGTGCTCGGACAGCAAAGCTACCGTGTGTTGTATGTCTCTACAAGCTTAGATCCTTTGGCTCCTTATGCATGAATACCACCAGTGGAGTTATCAGAGGTGAAGTGCACTGCTGGGTTGATGTTTGGAGACACACCAAGGACAGTACTGTGGTGTCTCACATGAAGAACAGGAAATCTACAGTCACACCTGAAAAATACTTAAAAAGGAAGAATAGCAGACACACACAATTACTGTAGAGACAACCTAATAGAAAGTGCAAATAAACAAAAAACGGCTCTTGTTGGTAGATCCCTACTGACAATACGACATCACATCAGTTGCTACTGATTTCACACTGTGACTCCTCTGATACATCATAGAGTTTACAAAGACTTTTTTGTTTATAAAGCTGCCAAATGTATTCTGGATCAGTGGGAGTGTCTTCACGCCTGATGCCTAACCCAAGGCCATTAGCTCTTACCTGGGGAGCTGAAACATGGTTTGTGTCTAATTTAGATAGAAAGGAAAGTGCCTTGGGCTGAAAGCGATGCATTTGGTGAAACTGTAGTGTCTAGGACTCCGCTCTGGGAGTTGCTTGAGTTCACACTAAAACCTCTGTTTGTGTTTTATTTTTACAAGCTTTATGTGATGAGCTGCTGCATTCACAAATCCTCGAAAGTTGTTAATTTGGCAGTTTTTCACTCTAAGTCATAATTGAAAAGTTTGTTTGAAGCTAAAACATCCAAGTGGAACAACTATTGTCCATACCAACACTTTTTATACAGACAGCCCAGCCCAACAAACAGCAACATTATTTTGTACACTCTACTGCAATAATGTTCTTGATTGATATTTCCTCCTTTTTCTTAAAGAATTGTATGCAACATTATACAATATAATGATTGAAAGCGTCCATACATTCGACAATATAGAGCTGCAGATGTACAACTGTCTCAGTTATTACTCTTTCTATGTTCAACTCATATTAATTACTCTATTGAACTATATACAGCGAATGTAACAGCTCCAGGAGGTGTCGCTTGATGACATCATAGTCTTCATTCTCTTTTGTGTGACTTCCAAAGAGGTTTTTTTTTACTGTTTGCAGAGCCAAGGTCATAGAGACATAGTCCCCATTTATTGATGCTTTTGAAGGCTGCAGAGGACGTCACAGTATTCAAGTTTAGATTGTATAGACATTTTTTTATGTTCTTACAACTGGCTGTAGCAGCTTGGTACTGTAAGACTGTGCATCTTGGAAAGATCTTCTCAGTACAAAAATATGCTGTTAGAAATCCCATAATAATAGAAGATAGTGAAATAACTGGATGATGTGTAGGGTGAGAGAAATATTCCTTAAAATGATGTTGCAATTTTAAGCATTTGTTTGTATGAAGAGTAAAAATTAAATAATATTTTAACCAAAAGTCTAGTAATCCCCTGGCCCAAAATGGATTGGGTTGGCAAGTGTGTGTACGTGTGTGTACGTGTGTGTGTGTGGGGGGAGGGGGGGGGGGGAGCCAAAGAACTGGACTGAACTCAACCGTACATGAGTCCACTCCTCCTGTTGATGTTCTACATTGAAAGAGTTGATGAGATTCAGTGTCCATTTATATTTCAAAGATTTTCAATTATGCAATACACTTCTTTGATAGGCGTCATGTAAAGGTCAATTTGGGCTTCACACATTGAAGGTTTGTGTAATTCATTTTCTTTACTTGCAGCAGAACGAATGAGGACTAATGTGGTCAGCCTGCAGTGTGTTGCAAATTCTGATTTGTGTGCTAGTGTGTTATATACTACACGAGTTTACTGCAGAGCCGTTGTCCTCCCCACCCTGCTGTATTGAGCCAAATCATGGACCACCTACAGCGGGCACCAGAGAGCCCTCGAACAGTTCTTTACAAAAGATTCCGAGGATCAGCTGGGAGGACAGACGCACAAACATCAGAGGAAGCCAACACGACCAGCATCCCCACCACAAAAATGCAGCAGCAACTCTGATGGACCGACCATGTCATCCGAATGTCAAACACACATCTCCCCAAGCAGATTTTGTATTCCCCAGCTGAAGGGAGAACAGCAGGCTCCGGGTAAGCAAAAGCAACATTTCAAGGACAATATCAATATCTGAAGACATTCAACGTCACATTGAGCAACTTGGAGCACATTGTACTGGAGAGGCACTCCTGGAAGAAAACTTACAGACAGGAGTTGTGTGTCATGAAATGGGACTTTGCCATGCCACAGAGACAAAGCGACAGCGCTAAAAGGAGAGAGAGAAAAAGTCTCAACCATCACCAACGGACACAACTTACGCCTGCCCACACTGCACCAAAGTATGTGGATCGCAAATTGGCCTCTACAGTCAGTCAGACCCACAAGTAGACAACCGAACAGAGAATATCCTGGAAGTCGTTGACATTTTAAATAATATGGGTTTTCAAAACCTGTCTCTGGTTTCATTTTCAATGGACCTCCAAAAGTTAATATCATGCCGACCTTGAGAAAAGTACTACCTTCACAGTTGCCAGTGGTGCTTCTCAGAAGAACAATGGCATTTTACTGGGGAACCATCATGCATAACAGTGTGTAACTGGGAACCTGCTGAAGAAACACTGGCACAATGGGTAAATCCTGCATTTATAATGTAATCTCATCATCATCATCACAATCATCACCATCATTGTTGTCATCCATGTCATCATTGTTGTTGTATCTGCTTCATTATACTTCATTTAGTCTCATCAGCCCAATTTTGGTTACCCTGTCCTCATATTGTTTATTGCATCATCAACATTAAACCATCATCAACTGATTCCCACTTCATCCATCCCACATCTCAGATGGATGGGGCAGGGTAAATAAGCATTCAGGGGAGGGAGGTAGGATGTTCGTTTTCAAATGTGAGAACAATTACCTGGACACATGATTTGATTTAAAGCAGAAGCATAATGGATTCAGCTAAGTGTCTTCTTAATGCCCTTTCTGGAGAGCATTCAAAACCTCTATTGGATTATTTCATCCCCCCTCCGTCTCTACCATTCCCTCCATCATTCTTCACCCTGTATCTCTTCCTCTGTCTCTCTGTCCCTCGCTTCACCCTTGCCTCTCCTGGTCTCATGCTGCCACTTGGGATGAAACCCGCTTGGATGGCTGCAAGACAGCTTGGAAGTGTGAGAAAGGGTATCTGACATAACGATGGTCACGCTATGCCGAGGCAGTCGTATATCTGATGTTCTGTCAATCACATGCTAACCCACAGTGGACCCTCACTTGAGATTCAGTGCATACTGAACCTTCAGAATACATTACAATAGATCCTTTCCAGTGTGAGTCTGTTTTCTGTTCACATTCAAGATTTTTTTTTTTTTACTTTTTATATTAGAAAACAATTTTTACAATGTAACAGCTCAGTGAAACAGGTTGAGGACTTGAACAAAGCCTTTCAGTTCACTAAAAGCAATGCTGTCACATCACACAACCAAGTCCAAAGGGGCATAAAAAGGCAGGAATATGATACACCTGGGATGAAAGAATGCACATTTTGGCAGAGAACAATGCCTCAAGGGTTAAGGGTGAAGGAGATGCAGTTTTTTTTCTCAACTGACACACTTCTACCAAGACTGCAAATGCAATGATGCGCTAACTTCAAATGCATTCAGTCAAAGTTTTCGTGATTTTTTTATTCTCTTCGCATAATTCTCTTTACTTTTCCACACAACTGTCACAAAGAAATGTTGGCAGAACATTCACACAAGTGCAGGCAACAAGTGCAGAGAATGCTCTGCTAACAATATTGTCATTCTTGTTCCCAGTGAAGAGCAAAATGCTTCTGTGGCTTCGACTAATTAACTGTTAATTCAAAGAGTGAAACCACTCTTCTTAAGAGTGGTTTCACTCTTTGAAATGCATCCGTGCTGTAGGGTTGTATGAAAAACAGGTCGGGAAATCTATGAAGGGACTACAGTTGTCCAGCTATGTTACATTGTTACGGTGTCCCATTGAACAGTATGAGGTTTAATCTGACTTTTATGGTCTGTGTTGAAAAACAGGGTTGTTTGGTTTGGGTTGATATCTCTTCGTAGACACCAGTAGAACCATGTGTGAGCTCAACACCTTTTGTTGTTATGCAAAGCACAAAATGGTGTTTGTCGTAGACATTCTCAAAACTGGCCTTTTGTTTTTACAGTTTTGTGTAAAAAGTAGGAACATTTGCTTCTGTTGTGTTCCCTGTTCGCTCAATTTACCACCAAGAGCCTGTTTTGCATCTTGCCACATATTTGCAGCAAATAATAGAATAAGGTCTTAATTGACTTGACGTGATGAAATTACCAAAAGAGTTCAAGAAACTCAAATAGAGCATGAAAGCAAGAAAGCAGAAAAAGATGGTTCAGTGGCCTTAAACCAAATCTGTCACCATTAATGGCAGTTAATTGGCACTTTGAATTCATAAAAATCAGATTACGTTGACACACACCCATCTGTTTAGACATTTGGTTGCCCAGCATGTTTGTGAAACACAATTTGCTTGGTTTATCAAATTGAATTTCAGTCAGAGGGAGCTCCTCTCAAAACAAAATTTAGGAAAAATTAAAATGCAGAAATGTTATGAGTTTGGCTCTGAGACATAATTTGGAAAAGAAAAATAAATAATTGGTGGGAGATTTCTCAGTGGCCAGGTTTGAAATAAAATTATTAATTTGGTGCTAAGAAATCACGATCATACACGTCTCAGAAGGAATAATAGCTGGCACCAAAGGCACGTCGCGGCCCGGCTGTGGGTAATGTGTTAATAATGTAGAAGAAAATGAGACATCTCAAAATTGCCACCCGTAAGATATACTTTGCTGCTTGCTTGTTGTGATTTCGACTTCATGAAAAATAAGGATCCACAACTCATTTTTGCCCTAGGGCTCCCTTCAGTGAATCTGGCCCTGATCACATTAAAGCCATCTTCTTCATACCTGTCAATTGTACGTCCAATATCCACTGGCCTGTGTGATCTGACAAATATCAGGGTCCCATCAGCTTGGAAGGGCAGTTGGTTAACAACCGTTGATGTGATATATGTGACTGACAAATCAAAAGTCAATTTAGAATACCTAAAACTGGCCAAGAGCTATATGGAGTAGTAATAGACAAGGGATTGGAGCTGCACACCAAAGATATAGAAAAACTACTTGGCACTAGCATATACAACTCTTTGTAGACACACACAATGTTTTGTGGTCCACAAAATCGAATAAGTAGATTCTGTGCGACAAGAAACCATAATCCCAAACCTTACATTATTATTTTGTTCTGTGATAATGACCACCTGCTGAATGCAACAATCATATTGTGTGTGACAGAGAGACAAACTCTCTCTGTCTGGTCCCATCCCAATATCCTGCTTTCTCTCTCTCTCTCTCTCTCTCTCTCTCTCTCTCTCTCTCTCTCTCT
>NW_022280076.1:748110-770037 GCF_004355925.1 Anarrhichthys ocellatus | reverse complement strand
TCTCTCTCTCTCTCTCTCTCTCTCTCTCTCTCTCTCTCTCTCTCTCTGTCTCTCAGGGTTCAGGCTCTCAGGAAACAACTCTTTCATCGCCCCGCTCCACACGTAGCCTATCTTTCACTTGGTCATATAAGTTGGACTTGAGCACAAAACGAGGGGGGAAAGAAAGAGCCAAAGAGACACAAAGACACATCAACTGTCTGTTACACATCAAAGGACTTTATGAAGGACACTGTACAGTTTTGTGTTTCTCTGTTTAGGGAATGCTTCTCAGGTGTGGAGAAAAAAGTTGCTTGTTTTTAGACTTTTTTCAAGTCTGATTGTGTATTTAGTTGGGTTTTTGCACCAGACGGCCAGCAACCAACCAAATATTGCAACACCTCCCCCTGCTGGATCTACTGCAGTGAGATGAGCAGATGAATAATTGAGACTCTTTCTCTATCTCTCCCTATTTTATTTTTCAGTCTCTTACTCTCTTATGCTTTCTCTCTCTTCTTAAGCCAATATCTCTCTATATATTTTTCATTTTCTCCAAGGATCGATCCATCTATCCATCTATCTATCCATCTATCTATAAATCACCTCCCTATCCCTGCTGTTGTTTACATAGTGGGCGGGGTCAGAATGCCACATGACACATTAAGGGGTGGATGAAGAGGGAAAATGCATTGCCTGAGGATTCCGCAAATGTCAACATTAACAAATTACATCAGCATTAGGTCTGCCTGTGTGTGTGTCTGTGTGTGTGTGTGTGTGTGTGTGTGTGTGTGTGTGTGCGTACTTGTATGTGAACGACTGGAGGGCTTACACACAACAAAACAAGTGTTCGTTAAGGATTTTGAAATATGTGGCAGTGTTTATAGAATCAACCACACAATTACATACTGGATCAAATTATGATGTATATTGGATTTATTTGTCCTCAAGATGACTGTGCATGTGTGTGAGGCATATGGGTCCATTTACAGTATACACAGCATGCACATACATGACAGAGAAAGAACACAATCATTTCAAATCATACAAATGCTTCATGTTTGAGAAGGAAATCTGCAGGGTTTCTATGAGAGAGAGAGAGAGCATCAGGTGGACCCTCATGTAATGTGAAATTGTTGCCCAAAACAACAGTAGTACATCTGTATTTCATAACAGAAGGACATTTGTTTCTGTCAAGTCGAGTTTTTAAGCAGTCCATTGTCAAGTAACTCAACTCTCACAGCAGTGACGTCCGACTCAAGTCTCTAGTCTCAAGTCTACAGTTCTATTTTGTAGTAAATCTTCTGGTTTAGTTTTTTATAATAAGCCTTGTTGTGTCCCTGGTAACAAGCTGCAATTGTTACCCTGCACAAAATATCTTTTGACTACACTGAGTAACAACTGCTATTTGGCCTATTTAGAAACACTCTGGATAAGAACACCATATGTTTTGATCTGCTTCTGGTCTGATTAGGATCCATTTGCCTTCCCCGTCGTTTACATTTAACCTGCTAACATGTTGATGGATGCCTTCGCCTCCAATGTATCCCGAGGGAGGTGATGTGAGATATGTGTCGATTCAGTGTACACAGTCTATCAAGGCTTGATTTATAGTTCAACTCACTGCAGTATGTGCTGCCTATCACACACACAGACCAGCAGCTTAAGAGCTATACATCTAAAGATAAAAGGCTATGTGCAGGCCCAGGCTGTGACATTGTGTGGCGTTATGTGAACATATGACAACAGTAATGGAAGTGGAGAAGCATGTCCTCCTCAAATCTGTTTATTTTGAGATGGTTCCCCTCATAATTGCATTGCAAAAGCATGATGTATCTTAACTATACTTCCAATCAATGTTTCACCCTGTGCTTCCTCGGTCACACACCGTATTATCCTTTAAGTTCTTTATTGATTTATGCTCTTGAGACAGGAAAAGCACTGGCCTTGAGAGGAAATCATATTTTGTACCTGTACAAGCCAATACATTTATTAAGGGTAGATCCAGCACTGTGTTATACTTTCAGGAAGTCAGTTTGGCAGGGTAATCCCCAGTGGAAAACAGGGCAAACCTCTTTCTCAAAGTCCATAGTGAAATTGAATGTAATAAATAAAATGTGTTAGGAAGTAAAATGAAAAATATGATACTCTTGTGTTTGAATTCAATACAACTTGTGCCCTTTGAATGGCTATTGTTCTGTCAAAAATAGATAGTTTCAAAGGGACATGTCATGGCAACACGATATGATTCGATGGCAATGTGTGGCCGAGCAGAAGTAAGCTTCATATCCTTTTTTACTGCAGAGTTTGTTAGTGAGAGATATGCATAGCAACTATTGGTTTTGACAAAGAGCATGCGAAAGGCCACACAGAGAGAGAGAGGGAACATGGAAGGGATGGAAACAGAGAGAGAGAGAAGGGAAAAATAAAATATCACAAAAGAATCAACACACCCTTCTGAATGCCTGAAGTTGGAAACAGTGCCCAGTTCGATCAGGGCACAAGATTAAGACGAACAATAACCAGGTAATGCTCGTGCTGACTGTGGTATATGTGGGATTACACACTGTGATTTACAGTGAACAGGAGAGCAGCGCAGATCTGGGCGTAACACACTCACATTCAACAAAAATATGTGCATGAAACACATGCACAGAAAACACGCATAAACATAGAAGCAAAATCACACTGGCCAAGGTGATGCTGTAAATCTATCATGTTTGTCGTACCTGTGGACAAATGTGCGTGTGCTTGGTTCAATACTGAACACGCCTACTGGAGCTTACTTTAATCCAAGACAGCTGTCAGCACACACATTCTGATAACACCCTGTAAAGAAAGCTATTTCTAAACAAATAAAAAAAATCCAAATAGCCTTGCACTGAACCACACAAACACATTGTCCACGTTGGATCCAAGTGTATTCATTCTTTGACCTTCAAGAATTAGGCAGTGTTTAGTGACTGCATAGCTGACTAGCTTACTGCAGCAAAACTGAAGCCAGGGCCATTGTTTGGAAAAAAAGAATTCAAAAACGCAAACGGGTCGAATTTGTTCCACATAAATCCAGTTGTATTTCTACAAAGGGTGAATTGTGTGCTGCAGATATGGTCACTGAATCAATAAGCACCACCTCGCTGCTGTACGAAAAGGAGAAAATGTGCAAATAGAAGGTAGGCTATACATATAATGATATAATGTTGCACCACCTTTTTAGTTGGTGCAACTTAAAATATTATACATACTACAGTTATCCAATGTAATTAGTAAAGTTTCATTATTTCATAAGAGCAAAACTAATTGTGTTTAAGCTGTTGTCCAAAAATAGCAAGGAGCTCCACATGTCTTCATAACGTGTGACTCTATTAACTGGTGGAGTTGAAGTGGTGTTTCTGTGAGCAGTCAGAAAACAATTAATTCCACATTAAAGCCTTCACTTTGCAATTTAATGGAACAGGATGCATTTGGTGATGTAAGCCAAATAAATTACCCCTCTGTTGTCTGGTATTAAATATAATCAAGGATTGCAACAAGCTGAAGACGACTCTCGATTCAGGATGCTTGGCTGGCAAGTGGAGAGAGCAAACGTAATCCAATGATGGTAAAACAGCAACTTTTAATTATGTTACATAACTGCCGCTACATAAGGCAACCCTACAGACTCAACTGAATGCGTATCGCATGAAAAGGGAAAGCAATTTTGTAGATGGCTCTTGTCTTATTACAGTCAATCATACATATTTAGAATTAATGGATCAGGAGGATGTAGTTTGTGATTTGAAAGGGAACAGATGTGCAAGTCAAACATCTAAAAAAAGTCAAGGGAAGTCAAAAGGACAACGCTGATTAGAGACTAGCACGGAATACAATCAGCCTTCAACAACAATTACAGTATATTTTCACAATAGCTGCTTTGAGTTTTTTACTTTCATGTGGTACAGTGGCATCATACTTGATACTATAAAAGTGGTTCTACACTCCACTATCTCTGCTCTCTGTTCTACGACGATTGTTTCTGGGCTTTTCTGTGCCCTTCTCTCAACTCCTCATTTTTTTCTCCTTCTTTTCCTCCTTCCATGCTTCTATATTTGCTTCCATATTCCCTTCTTCTCTTTCACTTTGCTCTGTAATTACCCTTGATCTTATCATTTGCCTTCTATTGTGTCTGTCTTCTGCTCCCCCTTTTCTTGCTACCTTCTCTGACGTTTTCTCCAATGAGTATCTCTCCCTTACCTTTCCTACATGCCCTTGCGCACCCTCCCCTCACACCCTACAACCCGCTTTCCATCCATCTACTTTTTTTCTATTCTCTCAGTTTACCTTTAGTTTCTTGTGCTCTCTGTCTGCCGTTTCTCATTTCAGTCTTGGCACAAGTTCACTTCTTCTAGAAAGCAGAGCAACACAACATCAACTGCTGTCAGAATGGATGGGATGGTTGAATAGGAGATCAATGGTTCAGTGGTCAGGCTGACCCTGGGCGTCAACTTCAAAACAATGAGAGAGACGAGGAGAAAGGGAAACAAAACCCAACTGAAATACAAAATTGTGGAGACAAATACGCATCGCTCTAGTCCTAGAAAGTACATTTAAATATAAATGATAGGAAGGGAGAAGACATAAGAAGCAGTTGTGTTCTAATGAGTGCTGCGGGAGGAAACAAAGACAATATGCTGATGATATCATGATGGCCTAGAGGATGTGTCCCATTCTCTACCCTATCATCACCGAGTCTTTCCTCTGGACGGACGAGTCTTGCCTCTGGCTGCTTCCTCCATCATTAGCCGATGCCCAATATTCAGCAGCCGTCTAACAAGATCTAATGTCTAGCTCATTTAGATAAACCTGTCACTATGGCAGCTCTGCAAATGTTGTGTTATATGACTAACATTATCCTTATTGCAAAAGAACAGCTCGTGGGCTTAAATCTGCATTGCTCTGCTTACACAAGCTTGCCTGGCCGAAGTTTAGCAAGTCATTTTCTGTGTTCTCTGCAACATTGTGGCTCCAAATGGTAACATTCCCCAAGAGGGACTTCTTCTTTGTCGTAGTAGTTGCATCTAAGCACATTTGAGGTTGATACTGTTGTTATAGAAGGCTGCTTTGTGTCTTGGTAATTTGTGTAAATCTCATGCAGTGCGGCAGAATCCCTAAGGGAAACTGTGTCATCGTCCAATGAGGTTGAAATGAACAAAGCACAGTTCTGGAGTTTGGGTTATAACATCCTGTATAGAAAACACAGATGTGATAACTTCACTTCCGTTTTACCATCTTTCAGCTCATTGTTTTGATTATACGACCCCAAACGTCATTGTTCTGGCTGACTTTCATGGCTCTCGTCAACTCAAATTCTATCCTCAGCTGCCAGACGTTTTTAGTTAAAAGGGTTTGATAAAACCCCTGCATGCTACTTGCCTATCGTCAAACGGCCGACAGAAAAAGTTAAAAACTAGCTAGTAATGAAGCGTGTTGAAGTTACAGAGCCAGACATAATAGGAGAGTAAATATAGGGATTATATTCATCGGCTGGTCAAAAACAAGACTCCAAATCAATGCTAATTTTGCCCTGTTTCTGCTGGATGTAGTGCCATGTTCGCCACAAAAATATGATAATATGTAAATGCAGTTTTCATATCTTGTTTGACTGCCGCTAAGTGACCAAAAATTATTTACATCCATTTTAGGTCACAGTAGCAATACCATAGTGTAAAAATGAATGCTTTACAATGATAAGTCCTAAAGCATATTCAAAAATGTACTCTTGTTAAAATATATAAGTATTGTCAGCAAATTGAACTTGATGTATAAGTACGTATCTTAAAATGAAAGGCTCTAGTAAAGCACCTTAAAATTCTACTTAAGTACAGTACTTGAGTTACTGTGCTTTGTTACATGAATCTCTGTGAAGTTTCAGCACATGGAGAGAAAACTGCCGATGCGTCCTGCTTTCATCAGCCTGTCTCACTGAGTCATCATAAAAAGGTTGGCACTTTGTGTCATAATACGACCTCACATTAGTGCCTAACATTTTGTTGTGATGTACTGGCCATTTAATTTCATCCAAGCTTCAAGGAGGAGCTTTTGACAATGGATGGATTTCACAATGGCCGCCTTCAAGAATCCCATTCAAATAATGACCCCATAAGACTTGTTGAGGTAAATAAATTAAGACTTGTTGAGGTAAATTATTGATGTTTTTTTTTTTTTTAAACAACTACCATGAGGAAAAATTGGATTATGCTGTGTAAAGAAGGATGATCAATGGTAAGCATCTTTCTTATTTGCCTTTTTTGTACAGCTATTTCTACATTGTGATAGTGCTGCATAAAGGTGGCATTGGTTGAATTCCCATTCATTCCTGCAAAGAACACACTTCATGGACAGACTGTTCAATTTACCTCTAAGTACTAGGAGACGAGGAGAAGCACTGTCTTTTCTTAAAAGGGAAAGGAGTGTTTGTACTTGTGACAATAACCATCCACACAATGCTTTTGTTAAATTTCAATGTGAGCTTAAAAACACAGATCAAGAGAAAAACGCAGTATTTGCATTTAAGGCAGAAACAATTGGAGTACAATTCATCCTGTGCCCAAGACTGAGTGGGACAGTCACAGAGAGAGAGAGGAGGAGGAGAACCAGGCAGAGAGAAAGAGGAAAAAGCCTCTTCTCGCTGCTCTTCTGCCAGCAAGAAGCAGCTTTATTACATAACAGTCTCAGGGCTTGGCAGCTCACATGCTTTTAAGGAAGAAGCACACGTTCCCTTGCACCTGAAATGTCATGGCAGGGTGGGAGAAGATGGAGATGAGGTGGAAGCTTGAGAGCAGAGGCGGCAAGAGTTATCAGTCAATAACTAATCACCCTGATTGCATCCACAATTGCTTATCTACTGTCAATTATTGTTAAAATAATAATAAAATAATAAAATAATAAAATAATAAAATAATAAAATAATAAAATAATAAAATAATAAAATAAAAAAATAAACTGAAATTAAATGAAATATAATGAAATATAATAAAATAAAATAAGCAATAACTATAATAATAACAATACTAATGATACTACTACTAATACTAATAATATAGCCTAAAGTTGTTCTACCTTTGCTTTTATCAATGTTTTTGCATTGAGTAGAACTCTTTAAAATGTATTACATTTGTGGTAGGCAGGAACTGCAAAATGAAAAAGTTGTAATGCAAACAGGGATGTAATAAATATAGCAATGCATGCCTGCAGCCTTGTTTGAAAAAGACCAAAAAATAAATATTCAAATTCATCATTAGAATATCAAAGGAAAAGGCCCCAGAGAGCCCTGGCAACACTATTAGACTGTAAATTAATCTCTGGAACTTTGAACCAGTACCAGTTTAATGTCTTGAAGGAGATATAGTACTTAATTATATTTAGTTAGGATAATAAAAAAAATCAAGAGAAGGTGACTGATTTGAGTGTGATGGATTTACAGTAAAATACACTCATACACTACTGTGATGTATCAAGACAATTGTACTTACTAGTAAGTATAAGTATAAGCATCATACACAAGGGCTTTGATGTTGAGTATATTATACTTCAAACAAAACAACAGCCACATTACCTGTTCTGTGAGGCTCTACTTGTGCAGTGGTGCTTTGAGGTAAATACTAACATGCTAACAGGAAATATGTTAACATGTTGATGTTAGGCAAGTATAATATTCATCATGTTCACCATCTTAGTTTAGTATGTTAGCATGCTAAAATTTGCGAATTGGTAATACACACAAAACAGTTGATGGGAATTTCATTAGTTATGCAAGTCATAAGCCAAAGTATTCAAGAAATCGAAAATTTCGTCCAATGACTTCATGGAATCATCAAGCTTATGTGAAATCTTTGACCTGTTAGTGGGGCTAAAGGAAAAGTCTATGGATCACAAGAGTCACAGGGATGAGGACCATGCATGTTTTTACAAACATTTGTGTCAAAGTATCTGGTATATGTTTAGATATTTTACAGCTATACTGAACTACTAGTGTTGCTCGAGTTAAAGTCAAGTTAAAAGTCAGACGGATTCAACTTCTATGCGCCAAAGGTCTGTCCAAAGTTTCATAGCGATCCATCTAGTTAGCTATTTTCTGTCTTGAACAAAGTGGTGGACAGACTGACATTACAATCCCTAGAGCCAGACACAAAAATGCAACAAATGGAGTGTCAATTTGGAATAGGCCAGTTTACATTATTCTCATCAGTTACTCTTAATCATCATTTGCTGGTTGAATACAAGATCATGTCAGATCTGCTGCTAATTTGAATCTATTTTATAGAGTTCTGGGACCCCTGAATCATTCAAGACTGTCCCAAATGTTTCCACTGGTTTGTGTAAATGCATCTTTTTATTTTACCATATGTTGCTTAACAAAACCTGTCATTTGTCTTTTTAAATATTCTTTCATCTATCCAGTAAAATGTTTACAGTAAATGCTCTTATTGAAATGTACACACATTACAGTTTAAATACAGTGTGTGTAAAGTGACAACAGAAAGGTGATTATGAAAATGAGACAACTATGTCATTCCTACTTTTACTACCTGGCATGTAAACTGTGCACAAAAAGTCATATGTTATGCTTCCTGACAGAGATATATGTGTCTTGGTCTTTGTCTGGTAATCCATAGCACAAGGACAGAGGTATAGCCACAAATTTCAGTTGTTTTCTTTTTATTTAAAGACTAATGCAGAGAATCAGATTCTACAGGGCCATATCATAACCAAAAGAAACAAAAGAAAACATTTACAGAAGGTTCACCATTTCTACATCCATTAGAACCCAGTATCATTGGACTATCAACACATTCCTGTGTATGTATGTGGCTATGTGTGTTTGCGTGTGTTTTGAACGTGTGTTTGTCGATGTCCATATGTAGACAGTCTCACTCTAGTTTCTCTTACCCTAATCAACTTTTGTGCTTTAGAAAATTAGTTGTTTTTTTTTACATTTCAGTGAAAATCAGAACATATTTTGCTTGATAAAAATACAAGAAAAACTCCAGTAGGTATCTAGGAATAACCAAAGACTCAATGTTGAAAAGCAAGTGCTGCTGAGAACTGCAATGGACCTTGCATCAAACATAATGAAAGAAATGATGGATGGGCCTACAAATGTGATATTTACATGTATGCTCTGCATATGAATGTGAAGGTAAAAGTTGGAAGCTCGTGATTGCACCGTGCCTCACATTTCACATTCTCTTTCTGGAGCATTAAATGTAGCAAAACCAGACCTGGCTCAAAAATATGTGTTATGGTTTATAGCATTTGTTTGATCCTGCTTGGAGTACAAGAAAGGGGCTTAGCAAAGATTTTCCAAACTGAAAAGTTTACAAAATTTACTTACTCTGTCAAAGTCAAACTCTCTTGCGCACCCTGTAATATCATTGAGCTTTGGAAAGCAAAAGATAAACAAAACGATCCATTTCGCAAAGTAACATATTCACCTGCCTCCATTTTTGTAATGACAAACAAGCTCAAGAAAAGAACAGAATATTATTAACAAGTTGATCTTGTTACAGTTTTGCTCCTGTTTTTTTTCAGTTCAATCACTTTATTGCATGTCTCCCGAGAAAAAGTGCAATCAACAATAAAAGCCATTTTCCCTTCAACCACCGACAAATCCAAAGCGCAAACAAAAGAGATAATCCACTGTTTTCTTTGATGTCACCCTGTATAGCCATGGTTGAAAGAAGAAAAAGCTAGTGGGTGAGCAACTGATGTCAAAGCTAAGCTTATTTTCATTTCTTTTTTTTCTAATAGCTTGTAAATCTAAAACACAATGGACAGGGAGAGAAGGTCAATGATGTGGTTCAAAGCTGCCCTTGCATAGCACAAAGCTGACTACATAAATGTAATGTTATTGTTCTTCTAAATGTGCAAAATGCATAAGAATAGGTTGATAATACAAACAATATTAATTGTCATCTTAGCTAATAACTTCATTAATATAATCAAATACTGTATGCATTATGTATTTTACATATGTATATATATTTTTTCTTCATGATAATAAACATACATACACTAGTTTAGAATTCAAATATCTTTATACAACCCTTCATCCTGAACTTTGCAGTTCTTTGACCCTCTGCTTGTAGGTTAAGTGGCTGTTAACAGTAGACTTGCATTAGGGGATAGGTTAAGCATTGGTCATAATGATAATGCAAACAATAACAATAGCAACAACCAGCGGTCTCTTTTTCCATATTTCTCAGGTGATAGCATGATCTATTCACCCCAGCGCACTAACACTCAGAGATTTCTGCAGGGTTCTTAAATGTCATTCAACCTGTTCAGTGCCCTGTAAAACATATTCAAATAAGCAGACCCAGCACCCATGATGCAATACAAGACCAAGGCTTCGGAATCCAAGATGGACACACAATGCGATGGCTGTTATCTTTGACCAAATCTAAATAATTCCTAGATTTCCATGTATATCGCTGAAACTACAAAGGGGTCAGTGTCAAGCTACAATGGTTATCAGCCCCAGACTGAGTGTCAGGTTCAGGTCCTAAGAAAAGCCCTTGCTAATTAATATTGCTACATTAACATAATTTAAAATGGACTGTTCCGAAACCTAAACGTGCCACATGAGAGAAGAAGCATGTCCTTAAATTGTTTTTTTTTTTAATAAGTTAAAAGAAAAAAAGAGCAAGCAATGTTCAAGACAAAACAAAAGCATTTTTTTTTCACATTTGCGTTAGTTGCTGTTGGGTTTTTTTCGGAAGAGGGATTGACATCATGCTACAAAAATATATTCATCTCCGTCGCTATCGTGAAACTACAAGACGCCGGCTAAAGCAAGACTACAGTGCCACTTCAACTCACCGTTTCCTTTCTCTCTTTGTCTCTTTCTGTCTCTGTCCCTGTCTCTCGCTGTTGCTCACCAACAAGCAGCAACAAATGAGTCCGAACGGGCATGTGATACTGAAGGCAGTGTAGCTGGTACTTTCTGAGTGTTGTGTCTCAATTTTCAACAGAAAGGAGATGGGGACTAAACAGGGTCAGGGGGCACAGTGGGATGGAAAATACAGATGTGCCATCAATCAACAAAGCAGTAGCCATCACAGCTTCAACTCTGAAAATTAAAAAAGGCACTTCTCCTCCTTCTCAATGTGCCCCGCCCATCTTTAAGCGATGCCTACTGCACTTTGCTATAAATGGCGTTTTGGTCCCTCCATAAATAGAAGAAACAAAAGAAGTAAATAATGTGTGATTTAATTCTAAATGTCAAATGCACTCCAGCATTCCAGATGATGTTTACATTCTTACTCATAACTAACCAATCTTACACTGTTGAATGTTGTTGCTGTTGTTGCCGTCAGTGTGTACACAAACACAGTTGAATAATATTTTACTTCAGTGTGAAAGCAGCTTTGAATGGAACGCGAACAGTCACTTAAGCGTGAATTAGACCAGTATATACTCTTTTGGTAGAAAGTATCATCAACCAAAACAAAACCAAATTAAATAAAAAGGTTATCTTCTCCATGTATTCAATAAACATACCCTTTAGTTACACTTTGCAAAGCTTAAACATAATATTGACATCTCTAACTCTTGATAATATATACAATGCTGTGAAAGAAAAATAATAATATTTTAAATGCTGAGCACAGATATGGTTTCATTTTTTTATTTTTTTTATCTCTAAATAAATGGTGTGAGACATGTTTTATTGCTATTGCAGAAACCCTAAAGTATTTTCAAGAATGACATAATTAATCTCGTAAAACATCTACAAAGAATTTAAAACTTGACAAAGAATGAGCATAGCATTGATGCTGCTGATATCAAATAAACTAAGCTATGTGCAGTCAGTGTGGATCTGTATTTTGAATAAATAAACAAATAAGAAGATGCCCTTCCCATGCATATACACAAGTGCCCTTTACCGTGTCTGTGATTCCATGTTTAATTAAAATAGAAACAAAATAAAAATAAGAAAACAAATAAAAGCCCATGAACAGGTTTGGGCTATGTGGAGTTGTAGAATAGCATTCTCTTGGCTATATATTTATAGTAGCATTTTCTTAGTAGCATCACCCGAGACCTGAACAACATCCTTTCAAAAGTCTGTATAGCTATCTTTCTTTTTTTCTCTATTTTTTTTTTTCAAAATCTTCAAACTTTAGGTAAACATAGAAGCAATGCAACAACTGGGAGTTCAAACCAGCATGGACACCATGTTTGTCTGAAAATAAAAAGAAACACCTGTTTTAGGAGGAATAAGAAAGGAAATGAAAAAAAAAAAATAGACAGGTATAATTTTAAAGGAATGAAACATGGATTAGTGTGGATCCATCCCCTGCAATTTGGGCTTCTTATTCAAGTAGGTTGCCCAGTAGACCAGGTTAAAGGTTCCAAAGAGCAGCGGGAAGGCTATTCTGGCAATCCTGTCTATCTTGCTCACACTGTTAAAGGTCTTCTTGGCCTCTGGAGGCTTGGGCTTTGGCTCCTCCTTAGGCTCAGTTGGGGGTGCTGGGGCGCTTTTGGCAATAGTGGCCAATCCAGGGTCCCTGGCAATATTGGGGGCGAAGGCTGTAGCAGTTGCAGCTGGGTAGGCTGTAGTGTTGTTCTTCTTGAGGAGGGACTCCTTCTTCTTCTTTTGCTGATTGCGTGTGTTGGGGAAAGCATTGGGGAAAGTAAAATGAATAAAGTTCAGGTTCTTTAAAGATGTATTGTTTTGCACTATCATTGACGTGAATATGCCATTCAGCAATATGCCATTTAGCAGCTTGGTGAACATTCAGTTGAAATATGGATATTAAATTCAGAAATATCACTTCCTCACATCAACATATTTCAAAGCAGAAGCAATAAATCTAACAAAATAATTTTGGGCTCTTTAAATATATATATATTTTAAAAAACAGCATGAGATTACAGAGCATGGTGCTGCTAACTGCGGCATTGAGACAGGCGTAGCAGAAAGCCCGAGATGAACATTAAACTATTAATGTTCATGTCATGTTACTCAAATTGCAAGTTGAGATGAGCTGGGGACAACATCTAAATGTTCCCTGCCTGGCCCAGCTCCCTCAACAGTTAAGTGCTAACTGTGTCTTTCCTTCCATAGATACATGAATTTCTTTTTGTTTTGGTTAAAACAAGGGCAGACACAATAACAGAATAAATGCCTAACCAGTCTGTCAAAACCTCTGTCTATTATCGCTATTCATTTCTATGCAGATCCCTTAGGAGTATACATGATATTGAAAAAAAAAAGCTTCAAATACCTTCTCTGGCACAACACTTTTTCCATCCCAGGCGTAACCCCTCTTGGTGAAGTAGTTGACTGTGGCAAACTCAATGAGGGCCGAGAAGACGAAGGCATAGCAGACTGCGATGAACCAGTCCATAGCTGTGGCATAGGCCACTTTAGGGAGAGAGTTCCTGGCACTGATACTGAGTGTGGTCATGGTCAGGACAGTGGTCACTCCTGCAGGGAGACAAGACAAGACAGATATGTGAAATCTCAGAAAATTCAGTTGCTATGATGACTCATTTGTCTACCATAAATGTATGAAAATAAAATATGTATAGGTTTTATAAAGTATATTAATTAGGAGGAATTAAACACGATACAATAAGTAACTAGAAACAACCATCTTCATTCATTTTATAAATAAGACATTTCCAGAGCAAATGTGTTGTGGCATTATTGTGAATTTATTGTTAATCTAAACCAATGTTGTGTCGGAATTCTACAGTATAGATGGTCTATATTTGCTAAAATGGAGCAATGAACGGTAGCATCATATAGGGATTTTGCAGAGCAAGTCTTTTTTTTTTTTTCTAAAGTCAAATGAGCAAGCAGTTCATTCACATTAATCTATGTGAGCAGCTGATACAGTCTTGCAGCTCGTGCTTTTAATAGACTCCGAGAGGTTGAGATTTCCACAGATGCAGCTGGAAGATGCAGTTGGCCTCAGAGATACTGCTGCTGACTAACACCAGGCACAATAGGCTGTCTTTCTAAATGTGACCTGTACACCAATGCTAAAGCGGTTACGAAGCAAAAAAAAAGCATAAATTAATACAGTTGATGCATGTTTATAGCCAACGTGCCTCATATTAAGGAGCGCATGTCAACCCTGGAAAACCAAATCGCTAAGCTACGACATCAGCCACTGAAAGCTGAGATGAGACACACAGTCCAGAGAGGGAGAGGAACTGGGTCAGAGCATGTCTAACGATGCGGTGCTCATCGCAGAACAGACTACTGCAGATGTTTACACACCAAATAACATCAGCCCAAGCAGCAAACAATCCACCAAGTCAGCCTGGGCTACCATGAAGGGAGCTGAGGAACAGCTGGCTTGTACAGGAATTATAAAATATGCAGAGAGGATCCTCCCACACATGTGGAGAGAGGTGTTCATGTAAAAACATGCATGTACATGATACCGCCACAAACACACTTCCATGTTTAAATGATCTATTCCTTGTAAGTTTCATTTCAAATTTCAAAATAAGATAATCTCATCTTTTTTTTTGGAAATTGCTGAGCAAATATTACTTTGGATGCCTATGCAAGTATACGCCTAAGCATTTTATGTCAGTGCTAGCATCTATCTCCCACCAGTGGACGTTTTCTTATGTTTGGTATATATTGTTATGACGTTTAAGACTTCTTTCACTGTACTGGTAATGGTGTGTAATGGTGACTAATACATGTACCATTAAGTCATGCAGCAAATCTCCAGCCTCTACTGTAGTTCATATTGAGTTAAAAAAAATAAATTAAATAAAAATATAAGACCTCTAATAAAGCTGCTTAATACTGTTAATTGGTTCTTAACTTAATACGAGTTGTTTTTAAGCTGCCTTTGTCATTTTCATGCCGTTTAATAATTCTGTACAATTATTACTTACAAATCTAAAAAGACAGTCACAGAAAAAAAAAAGTTTTATTAAGTTCAGAATCTTCATTATGACATACGTGAATGAAAAAATGTATTCTTCTTCCTCCTCGGTTATGATGTAAGTGCTAAGTGGTGAATCACAGACTCCTCATCCTCCCACTCTCTTTTCACATCATTTTGGCGAGTTGGTGCAGTGACATGAAGCATAAATGGTGATTGTTGTGTTCTCATTAGTCAGAGCCAAACAAATGATTGGTCATTAGCCATAACTGAATAAGACAACTCTAATGGATTAACTGGATAAGGTAAAGCTGGTACACATTTCTGGTCTTCATTATGGCTCCAAAGGGGACTAACAATAATAAGTAATATATTACGTAGGTCAGAATTATCTGTTCGGATGTAATTTATTGTCTGAGCTTATCAAGAATAACACCTGCCTCATCACCACACAAGGTATATTTGTATTTGCATAAGCACAACTCGGATGTGAGGTATAACATTTCTATGCCACAGTGAGTGTGTTGATACAGTTACGTGATGTCATAAAAAATTACCCATGACCGTGTTCTGCACTGCACCGACTGCTTAGCAGGGCATTGAATGGTTTGTTGATATGTTATGGGAATGCATGGCAGCAGGAGATATGAAAATATTAAATGTAGCTTAGACACATATTCATACCGGATTTGCCTACCCTCCATTTTAACACAGAATATTTTTATTAGTATTAGCTAAATAACATTTTGGGGAAACATACGTTTTATTTTTAAGGAACATGTCACACAACATTTATAAATGTTCACAGTGACCACATTTGTTTTCCCTCAAGGAATACAAAACAAAACACTGTTTTCCATATTGTATCTGCTCTAGCAATGGACACGTATTTGCACTTGGTTGACATAAGGGAAGAACTGTGGTGTTGGTTATAATAATTAAAGAGTGAATGCTTAAAGAATGAGATGAAGTGTGAACTGCAATTTCAAAAGTCTGAGGCTTAAGCTATAAAAACTAGGGAACTAAATGCTGCGGGTTTACCTAAATTACTGCTGCAAATGAGTTGCCTGCAAATGTAAGTTGTCAAATCCACACATACTGTGCATCACATGAAGCTGAAATTGGATTGGAAGCACCAGCTTGGTGTCACAGTTTAAATCATTTTGGGAATGAGAGCAGTGTCTTGAGATTTCCAGTGGAGTGTAACTCTAACACCAAGGTGTCACTGCTTATGAGGTGGGGTGCCAGAACATTCTCCATTGGAGAACAGCCAGTGCAAAGTGATTTTGCCAGCAATCATGTGTGCTTATGGCCTTAGCAGGTGCTGGAGCACAAAGGCATGACACCTCACACTTATTGCTTCCGTACTGAGAGCTACGGAGATGAGATGGAGTGAAGGAAGATGTATAAGGAAATATCTGTTATGGGAAACAACTAGGTAACCCAAATACATGTGTGGGAAGAGAAATATGGCCTTTAAGGATATTAGAGATATGTAGGGTATAGTGGTAGGAAGGGATGGAGGCCGGTAAGGGCAGGTGGATGGAAAGAGTGGTGCCAATCTGTCAGGTATTTTGCTTGCCAGTAAATCGGTTAACGGTGTGGGGGAGGAGGAAGGCAGCACCACTGGGTATTACACAAGTCCTCACAACGCCGCCCTGATGATTGGAATCATATTTTCTTTACTGTGTTTGACAAGATTTGTTGTCATGGAAACAAGTATTCCAACACCACCAATGTCTTTACGTCACAAAAGAATAAAGAAAAAGAGAATAACATCCGGTGATAGAAGTTGGAATTGACTGATCGTTGATTGTTGGCTTTGTTGATGATGATATGTGTGCATGTAAAAGTGTGTGTGTGTGTGTGTGTGTGTGTGTGTGTGTGTGGCTGTGTGTGTGTGTGGTTTTACTAACACTGTGGTCCGGTATTCGTTTCCCACCTCCTTTGTGTCTGTTTAGTGTTAGGCCTACTTAGGAATAATTCAGAGCACTGGTTAGTTGATTCATTAGAAGGTGACTCCAGAGCTGGTTTTAAATGACTCCATTTGACATGTTGTAACTAATAGACTTGAGGCCGTGAAGGATGTTAATGAACAAAATCACTGATCTGGAAAGTTCTAACTGGATTAATAGTGGTGTAACTCAATTCTTGAGAGTCCCTTCTACTCAATTTAGCTCAGTGTGCACAAGCGCTGACACTTGATTTACATGATACATACAGTATCTTCTAACAAGTTGTTTGCCTCTGTTTGCAGACTCTCTTTCAAATACACACAGGGTTATGGGAAAGAAAAAGTCAAGACACAGAGAAAGATGGAGTGAAAAAGCAAATTCAGGGAACTAAATTAGAGATTTAATGTGATGAATGACAAGGTGAGACAGACTATTTCAAGGTGGCAAGTCTGTCACTGCTGCCTCAGGCAAGGAAAAGTTTGAAATGACTACATGCAGGCAGACAGTGCAAATGTGCATTTTTGGAAAATGTCGGGCAGATAATGTCGACTTGGTTAATAGCAAGGTAAAGCTTATAGACATTTGATTCAATGTCTATCAGGGTAATCGGTCTGATAGACAATTAGTGCCCGACTGACTGTAAGAGGCTCCAGATTAAAAAATGAATCACTCCAGGCATGGCTAAAAATAAATGAATAGGCTTTTTGTTCAACTTTGTTTGTCCCTTAGCACCAAACTATTTGTCTGCATAAGGTGCAAAGTCATTGTTTATAATCATTATTGATTTTTTTCAAATGTACAGTTTTGACAACCCTTGAATGACAGGCTTCAGCTAATCTGACCAATCTCAAACCAGTGAGTTCAATACACTGCTGAGCCATTGGATCGCAGCCAAGCCACACATCTCAAAATCTCTGTGGGGGAAAGTGAGCCCTCACGAAAATGGCTGCTCTCTCTCTCTCTCTCTCTCTCTCTCTCTCTCTCTCTCTCTCCCTCTACTCTTATGCTCCCTCGTTCCAGGCAGAAATCTGCCTCAGACAACATTTTGACTGAGTAGGCAACCAATCAAACATGACAATCAAAATGTGGGACGAGGCCAAAAGTACTTTGTGCCTGCTCACTCAAAGGATGCGTAGTCCTTTATGTGTGACTTAAAGCATGAATACAAAGCCGGGCGCTAAAGAGGGCTTGCAATAAAGTTGCTGTTAATGAAACGTTTTACAAACCTTTCACTGGCACGCACAACTACATCTAAGCAAGGACAGTCGACGCAATACTTGTTTTATGCTTACGCCTTTAAGAATGCTTTTAAAAGACTCTTAGGACTTGGTTTAAAGTTAAGAAATATATTGAAGGGATATTGAAATATTTAATGTCAATATCCCCTTTTGAGCTTTAAGTCAGTGTTGACTTTTTAAATATTTAACCATGACCACCGTCTTTCTGTATCCCTTACTTCAACCAAGGGCTTTGATCTGCCTAAACATAACCATAAGAACTATTGATTATTTGTTAGTTCTTTGTAGTTAATATTATATGGAAACCAAATGAAATATGTCTGCACCAAAAAATATAAATGCTAACGCAATTAAGTTCAATATATACATATCACAGATCATTTTAGTCACAAGTGAGTTATCTTTTCACACAAGGATCTTACACTAATAAATAAGCGAGGGTACCACTGTTGTATAATTTGTAAAGACAGTCGTTAATGAACATGCTTTTTGTGTTGGGAGTCGTCAAACAACTTCTCATATTCCCTAAACCAGCCCCTGGAGGGGAGCTGTCTTTATTGGATGTCTATCAACATCTCCACTGTGCTGCAGCTACTTACTTATTCATGCCTTATCAATAACTGAAGCCCCGCGGGGCCTGACTCACACACACATTCCATTCAGCATTACCACGTCACCTCGGATTTACATAAATGAAGAAATAAATTGACACATTGATTGGCGGGTGAGATGACTGTGCCAGCACCACAGCTGTGAGAACTGTGCCATGCACATACACACACACACACACGCACGCACACACACACCCACACAAACACACACACCCAGCAATACAGTAGCTGCACTGCCTACAATATTGTCAGCTAGTAATCATGAATTTATGAGCACCGACTGGCACTCAACCAGCATGTGCACATATAGCGAACAAACAAGAGTTGACACATACACACTCTTACTTGTGTACACACACAACCAAACTCAAATACACACACGCACACTGACGCCCGCGCACACACACAAGGTGTTATTCCTTAATGAGCAGATACATTAAACAGCGTCATGGGAGAACCAATAAATACTCAGCCAATCGCTTAAAGAGACAAGAAGGAAGCAAGATAATCTTCTGAGCACTGCTGTCCCTGACAGCTTAGAGACAGAGTGGAGAGACAGAGAGAGAGAGAGAGAGAGAGAGAGAGAGAGAGAGCACCATATCAGCACCATCAGTGACTGTTTCCTTTTGGTTTTCATCTGGACTGGAAATAAATACATTGCCAACAGTTTTCCACTACAGCAAACCGGCTATGTACTAATCAGCCTCCTAATCGACACAATGATAAATAAGATAACTCTACCCACTGCTGTGTTTTTAAATTGCCAGCTACAGGGAAAGCTTTGAAGCTAAGATTTCGTGCAGAGCTGTGCTTCATAGTCATAATGTAAATCAAACAGTGACTTCAGTTTGTTCATGTCTATGGGGTTTCTGTGTCAGATTTAATCGTCTGTGTTGGAAACATATATACTGGGTCACATCTGTAGTAATAAGAGTACACACATAACATGTCAGTAGTTTTTCTTTTTTTTAATCTTTACTATCCATTGCACCAGTGTTCAGTGCACCATTTGATACACACTGTTTCAGTTCTGAATCGGTGTCTCCTGGAGGAATGCCCAATATGCATTTGTAATATTTAGTTAATTCTTCCGTAGTAAAAATGAGTTTACTCCGAGAGCCTTTTCTAGACATGGAATACGTAGCATTACTAGCTTCATCTATGTGTCTCTTTAAATAATGGCTATTGTCATTAATTTATAGAGAGGTACGTAAATGTTCTGCTTTGCTCAGACATGAGAGCACTATTACGGACAAAGCTATGATGCTTGTGTAATGTTTCGCACCCGGTTCCCAAGAGAGAGTGATGGTACAACTGGAGAACAGCTGCAGATTGAACAGTCGTGACATAATATGGAGGAAGAAGCACGTTTGAATTTTTTTTACAGGCTGCATTGATGATGGATTTTAAAACTTATTTTACCTTTGAAGAGTTAATGAACGACCATTGTGAGCTTGAGTGACACTCATCACTACTTCTCACTGTGAATCCCCCTAATAATCCCATTAATTTCATCATTTATTATAGAATGGTGTTGATTAATTTACAAACGAAAGTCAAGACATTAAGTGTGGGTTGTCATTTTATTTAACATATGTTGAAGCTGCATATTCATTCATTCACCACCCAGGAAACAGTTGTCGGTGTCCTATGTGAAACCAAGTCAACCTTATGTACATATTTCAACTTAGTTAAGTATGGAAGTGATATAATAAAACTATCGCTAGTTACTTACCAAGCACACTTATTAAATGCATCAAACATAATTATTTTAATCCACACCACAATGCTTTCCTAAGCCCAACAAAGTACTTCCGTTGCCTGAATCTAATCAACTAAACTGGTTAACCTATTTTGGCAGTTTATTTTGAAAAGAAAGTGCATGAATTCATCGAGCAGAAACTGACACTAGAGGGGTGACTAGTTTGAAGCGTAGGGCCACCGACCAAGATGAGTGGGGAGGGAGAATGTGTTCTTTGTGCATAAGAGGTTATAGTCAAGTGATACATTTATCACAGTACTCTTAATAAGGTGGAACAGTATGCACATTTAATATCCCTCTGTGTATTTAACCTTGGTCTCTAATAGCCTTTACATTAACGTGATTGCATTTAATTTAGCCATTCAAATGACATTACTGTCATGACTTTTTAGTAAAGTGACATGAGATATACTGTAAAATTTGAATGTCCATAATGAAGTTGGTTTCTGAAAGGGACTTTAAACTATAGCACATCAAGTATTATTTGTGTTTATCAGCATTCTGTTCCTGTCAAGCCCTGAGCTGCCTGTTTCAAAAAGCTGACCCTGTCTACACCACATCATATGCATTGAATGTTTAAAGCACCATTTATGAGCCCGGCTCTCAAAATAATCACTGCACACAGCCGTATCAAGACACATTTCTCCCCTGTACAGAGCAAACATGACAAGCAGTGAGACCTTAACCTCTTTCTGACATATATATATATATATATATATATATATATATATATATATATATATATTGCCAGGCAGCTTGTTATTTAGGTTGCATATTGTATATGATTCACCACGATAAAGACATACTGAATATTAGACCCTCAGTGTGAAGGCAGCTGAGAGGACTCTTTCATCCTAATAGCACTAAACACATGTACAATGGTTAGATACCACATAAATCTTTCACTTAGATGATAGCCAGCGGATTAAGATGGCAATGAAAGATCCTGATTGTCTGCTATGTCTTTTTAATGACGCATTTACAGCGATATTGACATGGTAACCTCTTTGAAGAACAGCCTCATTCATCTGCTGTCTCAGGTGATGCATATTAATCACATGAATGACCTACCTAGCATACCTTGATGCTGTGCTGCTCTGCGTCTTCATGAAAGCGTGTGCATGTGCTTATTCAACTGTGATTGTGTGTGTGTGTGTGTGCGCGCACTGCATGCATGTAATCTCATGAAGCAGAACCAGCAATGATAGCATGAGGGACACACACATGCCCTAGATAGTTGTTCGAATTTAATCTAGGCCATCCTCATCCCCCCCCGACACGTGACAAGCACCGCAGGTAGCTGTGACACATGAAGACACTAACAACTCACACAAACAGACACCAAAAACATTGCGGGAAGAGTAGAAAAACCTGCTTAAGACTGCAGAGTTGCAAAATCAGGGGTCTGTGTAATGATTCCGTGAAAGCTCTTTAAGTAGTATAGGCCAGGGGAGACACTGAAATCCATGAGAAGGAGAGAGAGAGAGA
>NW_022280076.1:689874-748100 GCF_004355925.1 Anarrhichthys ocellatus | reverse complement strand
GAGAGAGAGAGAGAGAGAGAGAGAGAGAGAGAGAGAGAGAGAGAGAGGAAAAACAAGAAGAATGAGTGTAGGGTGAGGTAACTCAAGGACATTCTGCCTGCTGCT
This sequence comes from Anarrhichthys ocellatus, assembly GCF_004355925.1. NCBI lineage: Eukaryota > Metazoa > Chordata > Actinopteri > Perciformes > Anarhichadidae > Anarrhichthys > Anarrhichthys ocellatus. Next base: position 747,995 of record NW_022280076.1, on the reverse strand, counting down.
GTGCTTTGCTGCTACAGAGCATGCTGCAGACTAGCAAGAGCTTTCCTTTTGGGCGGTATTATGTAAGAGACAGTTAGATACACACACACACACACACACACACACACACACACACTTGTAGGACGTAAATCTAAATTCACACTGAGCCTTGTGCTTGAAATTCTACTGCAGCCAGCCACAACTGATTAAAGCTCCCGTTCACCTCATTGGTGCAGACAGAATAGAACAGAAGAGTTGAAGTATCGTACGATGACATTTGGACATTTTTCTTTTTACCATTTAATATCCTTGAAGGGAATAGTTTGACATTTTGGAAAAAAATACGCTTATTAGCTTTCTTGCTGAGAATTAGATGAGAAGATTGATGCCACTCGGTTATCCCTGCGAGGTTGCCAGGTTGCTAGGCAACCAGCAGAGACACCGGAGAAGATGCTGCGGCTACTGTTCGTGAAATTGTTAGAGCATGTTGTCCCATTTTCTTTTCTGTTTGCGTACATATTAAACAAACAAGAGACAACATGGAAATTAGTGAGCATTAGAGGTGTTGGCATTTGTTGCATTTTAAATTGCCTTCTACTCCCAGCTCTTATCTAACTCTCATCAAAAGAACATGATTTCCCCGACATGTTAACCGCTTGTCCATATCGGTGAATGTTTCTCCAGCATCAAGTAAAGCAATCATTCTCTTTGCTTTGCTTTGCCTGTTAATCAGACATCATCTAACTCCATCAATACACTGTGGTAGCATGAGACAATCGATCAAGGACCCCATCCATTTGGGAATCAGCCTCCCTCCCCACTGATGAATTGTCTCATGATGCAAATTTAGATGCGGTATTCACACTGTAGTAAATCCTGGCAGCAAAGACATTTTTGTTAATCTTGGCGCAAAGAAATAAAGCTGAATCCAAGGGCCATTGACAACTGCGTGTCTTGTCAAATGGACTGGGTCAATTAATGGGTTAAATACACTTTTTAAATGAAAGCTAAATATTTTCAAACCTCATACTAAATACAGATTACACTATAGATTCAAAAAAATAAGCCAAACATCACTAGTCAAGTATGTTATTTGGATTATGGATCTGCTTTTCGTCTCGTGAAGGTATCATTTTCATTTTTCTATCTACTATGACTTTTTTCCAAGTTGGCGGATGCCGGCTGCCGCTCCGTACATGCTTTTGAATTAAGAGCCTTCAGATATCAAGCTCCTCTTTTGTGGAACCAGCTTCCCGTTTCAGTCCGGGGGGCAGACACACTCACCAGATTTAAGAGTTGGTTGAAAACTTTCCTTTTTGATAGTGCTTATAGTTAGGGCTGGCTCAGGTTTGCCTTGGACCAGCCCCTAGATTAGCTGCTATAGGCCTAGACTGCCGGGGGACTTCCTAGGATACACTGAGCTCCTATCTCCTCTTCTTCATCTCTTGTTGTATGAATTCATGTCCCATTAATGCTCATTACTAATTGTGTTTCTTCCCCGGAAGTCTTTGTGCTTTCTCGCCTCACAGGTTCCCATGGATCGTGGTTTTATCTGGACCCGGGTCCTTCCTCCCGCCATGGCCCTGCTGACACTCAATGCTACTACCAATTTTTATTATTAACATATATACAAAAATAGATTGAATTGAAATTGAATTTCGTCAACGGCACTAAAGTTTTGATCGAGTGCTTGATGTCGTACCATCATATCAAAAACAGATTTTGAAATCTTCTGGTGACTCATTTCTCTACCAACAGATGTTTAGAAGAAAAGGGAGCAGACAACTCACCAAAGACAGTCCTGGCAGGGACGGACTCTCTGTTGAGCCAGAAAGACACTTGGGAGAGGATGACTGTCATGATGCAAGGTAGATATGTCTGGATCACAAAGTAACCAATTTTTCTCTTCAGGTGGAAGTGGGTTGTCATCACGACATACTCTCCTGTGGTGAGCAGACAAAAGACACAAAGTCAGAAAGAATGTACAAATAAACTCTACACTTCAAAATATATATTAAGGACATCTATTTCACCTGTCCCTGTAGACTTGGTGCTTTTTTTTCCAAGTGGTTTGTTGTGTTTTGGCTCTCATTTCTATTGTGGTAGAGATTTATTGGCATAGTTATGGGTGTCATTTGTCAACAAACTCAATACACTGGCATAACCTATTTCATCAGTGCAGTTAGAGCCAGTTGCAGAGAGAAAACGACCACTACAGCAACAGCACTGGGGTTTTATCTGGTTATGACAATATGTTGATTTTGAGGCTTTCCAGAGAAATACATAACTGGAAGAAATAAAAAAAGATAGAATGCATTTAAAATTTAAACATCAACATTATTCGATAAAGCTTGGTAGATGCAGTCACTTGGGAGCTTGTTGCAAACAAGGCAAGTGATTGGGGGCTGGCACTGTCTTAAGCGGTACTTTCTGCCTGCAGCTAGTGCCACTGCAAACGGGTCACTCATTTAAGGCTGCCACTCATTTTTTTGCCTTTATCAATAAAAAAAAGAAGAGGTGGATAAAATACATAATCACAAGTAGGGGAATTATGAATCTAGGGCATGGCCTGTCATTTGTAAAGCTACAAACTGATGCCGTTGAAGATACAGATGAACTATTGTAGCTGTGTCAAAAGTAGCTGTTTCAGACCACTTAGTTTGAAGAAAGATGAACGATGAACAAGACTGAATGAGCCAAGGACAATGTACCTGTGCATGGACTGAGCTTCAATCTTTCTCAGTAGCTTTGACTGGGTAATTCAATGTGAATATTATTCTCGTCAATGAATTACTCAAAATGTAAAGATTTCCTCTACAAACATTTATATATTTCACGGTAAACTGTATCCTTCAGAGCATATTGTAACCTAACTGAAACCCACCTGTGCTGGACTGCACCACACCGGAATCCACACTCTGCCCCATCAGATCGTACTGGTTTAATCTGGAGCCATCCTCTGCCACCACCACGGATTGGGCAGCCCCTCTGGTCCACACATACACCACCTCTGCTTGAGTGTAGGCATCTGACAAGGAAGGACAGAGTGAGCAGTTATAAATTATTTGGCTGCTGGTTGTCTGTTGTTACGTGATGCCTTGCAGGATGTATTTTTAGCTTTTTAGCGTGCTGCTGGGTTGAATGCCAGTTGAGAAAAAGGGAAATCTGGAATGAGGTATTCCACTCAATTCCTCTGGATTTATTTTCTCATGGTCTCTGGTTTCCTTCTCTTATCTTGTCTACTCTGCTCTCATCTCAATTCTGCCTGTCTTGTCTCATTTGCTATTTGACCATACAATTTTGTACTTTGTTCGAGTGTATGCTAACCTTATTTCCACTGTTTTCTCACTACTTATTACTTTTTAAGATATTTTCCCTTTTCAAACATTTTTGCATTTCAACATGTGATGCGTTGTGTCATGTCACATTGTGTCATGTCATCACTCTAAATGTAAGAAAACAAATAAACAACATCCCAACAGGACATCATGACCTTAAAACAGCCAAGTCAGTCTGTTTTTCCCTCCGGCCACCCAACCTGTCAAAGCTGCAGTGTGGCTCGACCACTGCAGAGGAAAGGATGGCTCGACTGCAGACTGCAGCATAAGGAAGAGAGCTCATCACTGAAATATTTAGGGAGTGAGTTCAATTTAAAGGGGGGGTTGGGACTCGGTCCGCTCACTCACGTTGTGCAGCTGCCTGAAGAATGGCACAGAGACAGTGTGATGTTCACTTTTTTATCTCTTCCACTTTTGGTGTATTTTTGCTGGCTTTCTCTCCCCTCGCCCCTCCTATGTTTTTCTCCCATCTATTTCTCCTCTCATTCCATATTCTTGTCTCCAACCTCCATCTTTCTATATCTTGTTATGTCTTCTCAAGGGTGATGCCGGGAAGGGGTAGCTGTCAGTGGTGAGCAGCTGGTGTGATGCTCTGGAAATGTTACAAAGAGTGCTGCCTTGGATAAACACAGGTCTGTGCGCTGCATGCCCGCCAGGGTCTTGCAGGGTCTTGCAGGGTTGAATGGGGGGACCACAGGGGCCTTGGCGGACAGTTCCTCTGGGAGAACAGCTGTTACCACACTGCCATCCCTTATCAGGGAACGGTGCTTGGGTTGCACTTCCAGTTGAATGAGGTAGTGACAGCGTGTCAGAGAGGAGCGTGTGTGTCTGTGTGGTGTGCATGTATGTCCATGTATGTAAGGTTGTGTGTGAGTGCAGAGGCCACTTACAGCTGCCAAACTTCAGTGGACAAGCATGGGCATCCATCGGGAAGTCCTCCAGGTGCATGGGGCATTCTGCTCTTACTGTAAGCCTAGAGAGATTTATACAGACATTGATAGCGAATTAGAAAAAAAAAGGAAGGCAAGGAAATAATGAAAAACACAGCATATGGTAGAGCCAGGAAGAAAGAAATCATGTTGACAGTGCTGGTGGAGGGGTCAGGAAGAGGACTGTAAGAATTAAGGCACAGGAATGACAATTTAGTACAACGAGGCATCAGGAACATGTGGTGTACCAAACGCGATCAAACTGCAGCTACTTTCCCCCAAAACAACAGAAACGCTCTAGTTCCCTGAGCTGTGGGTTTCCATTTCCTGACAGCTTGGTGAAAAACAGCACGTCAGGCCACCCGTGACACACTAATCTCCCATCCATCCCTCATCTCGCTCATCTGTGACAGCAATATGGGCTCCGCCTCTACCCCCTCCCCCTGCTAGTAAACATGCTAAAACAAATGTTTTACAATCCTTGCCTTAGACATCTCACATAGCATCGCTCTGCGGTGCATCAAGGATTGTACTGTCTGTAAAGCATTTATTTACCCACAGTCTGCTGAAGGCACGACTGGTACCACGACTGGTTCTTCACCTTATCTTCCTGCTCGCAACTGTCAAGCAGCATCCCCAAAGTGATAAATCATGACAGGTTAACACTATTTTATTTTTCCTTGTGAACACCATGAATGGATTTTTTTGAGGTATACATAATTTATAAATGGCTGACTATAATCTCTAAAGAACAATGAATAAATCAATAGCGAAATAAATAGTAGTACAGTAAATAATCTTAAAACAGTAAATGTAACACAATATTGTGTGTATTCACAGTCAAGGGGATTACACTCAGTGGTGAAGAGTATAAAATTCAACTGATAGATATCATCACGTAACTTCCCCAGTTGATTACTGCATTAAAGCAATTACCTTTTTGTACTACATATTTTCTGAAATGTTATGTTTAAATATACAAAATTGCATTATTTTATAAATCTCTATTGCTGTCCAAAAAAAATAAAATAAAAAACCCCATCAATAAACCACACTGTTGGACTGGACGACATGTTCCTTCTTTACCATGAACATGGGCACTATCATGAGTAGTTTCCACACACACCATTCTGGTATAGCAAATACTTAGTAGTGCACCAAATGTGCATTCATTCGCAAAAGAAAATGGTCCCCAAAACAAAATCTCTATTTGCTTCAGTTTGAGTATCGTTATCATTTAATGTCAGTTCAAACACATTTAACTCTCTGGCTAGTTCTGAGTTGCACCAGTGTAGATCACAGTCAACCTACCTCATGGTGTACAGCAGTGTGCCTTCCTCTGTAATTCGCAGCAGCTTGTTCGGCATGGTCATGTTGTGAGCCACCGACTTCTTGCCATTGTGGAAGAAGGTGTCGGGGGTCCAGATCTTGCTGGCCATCAGGTTGTTGAGACGCAGCACGGCCATGGGTCCTTTAAACTTTAACCGTTCATCCTTCCAGCTCTGTCTGAAGAAGACATCGATGGTGTACTCCTACAGGTGGACGGTGACAGGTAGAGAAAACATCGAGTCAAGAGGGAGACAAACTAAAAAGAAAATCCCTAACCTTATAGCTGTTTTCCTTCCACCGCCATCTACCAAAGCTGGCTTGGGGAAGAAGCTGAGTAATAAAACCTTATTTTTACTTTTTATCCTTTTTCATGTTCTCACTTTTTCCCTTTTCTCTTCCTCTTGTCACTTTGACTTTCTTATGGTAGTCTTGACCTAGTTTCCCTGATGCTAACTGTCTCTTCATGTTAAATGCTTTTGCAAATATGGAGAGGATCTAGTGGATGGAGGTGCCTGGTTTTCTGCCTGGTACCTTTTCTAAAAGATTGCCTCGGTTGTAATGTTTAGTAATTGTTCTTTATCTCACTTAGTAATATGTCAGGTTGTCTTTTTTATTTAATTTCATTACATATTTTACACAATTGTGGTATGGTCAGTTTAATACACTATATGCAAATGGAGCATCATTTGGTTTTGCATTGTTAGGTAAGTGCCAAAAATGGTCATTGTTAGCATTTATCTTTGGGGAAAATTCTTTGTTCAGTAATCAAAATCACACTGGACACAAAAAGGAAGCATGGGACACAAAATTAACAGGATATTTCATTTTGAAGGCAGCTAATGACTATAGCTGAGAGCAGACTCTAATGGTTCCACATGACTGCCCGGCAAAGTAAAGGGAGCCTGTAAAAATTACAGCGCAGCATGTTTTTTTGTTCTCTTCTCTCCCCATTTCCACTTGGCCCACATGAGATAATTAGTGTGAGCTGAAACAGCTTCAAGGTAATAGAGGGGGATATGGAAAGGCTGAAGATGGAGACAATGTTCTTGAGCTCTTCCTTCTGGCCTCAACACAGCAGCAAAATAGTCCCGGCCCGCATGTCAACCACTGCAATTAACTTAGATTACGTCAAATAGAGTACAGCACTTCACGTGCAGATAACAGTGAGACATTTGGATGAGATTAATTGGTTTCCAGTGCACAGAGTAAGGATCAGATGGCCATGTTTGAAAAGCCCACAGCTTTTTTTTAGCATATTGAAGAAGATTTAATAATGGTTCATATTTTGATGTTGCATTTTAGTTTGATGTTAAAAACATTTCTTCATACGGTAGTGCTTATTACTTATCTCAAAATAGAATGTGGCCACAGCTTGACCTTCCATATAAGATTGACAAATAATAAAACAATTGCAATTCAGGAGTGAAGGAAAGATCAGCACCTTTCGTCTTTGACTCTCACTATCTGACCGTTTCTTTGCTCCAGATTGTTTAGTAAAGACATATCAGCATGGGTATTATATGGGTATATAAATGTAAATACTCTATCACAAGCAGGGCTGTTTTTATTATTCCAAAATTAATAAACAGAGTTTGGGGTCGGAGCACACGGCATACTTCGACATCCGCATTAAAGTCATATGCAGTCATATTTACGAGTAGGGGTGGCATTTATATAGAGTGGGATTACGAACCATGCACCAGAAAATACATTTCACACGTGACAGTTTTATTAACACACCAGGAGTTAATGGAATGAATCATCAAATTAATTATTTCTTTCCAGTTTGGAGACCATTCTGCCCGGAGAGGTTAGAAGGCAGAGGTGAGCGTGGAGGGACAGGAGCAGGGGGGAATTAGTGACATTTACAGAGGCGAAAGGAGTCTTACCATTTCATGGTCCGAAACGGGTCCAATACTAGTCACGAAAATGTCAGTCTTGACTTCGGTTACACGCTCTGTTGAAGCAGAAAATTGCCAGAGTGAGTGGCTATACGTGGCACTCATTAGCTTCTAACTACCTGTTAATACATGACCACCTGGCTATAGTCTCTGATCCATTCAATCTATTCAGCATTATTTTTAACACTTGGACACACACACACAAATTGGAAAAGAAAAAAACACCATAAAAATGCTTATTTTGGATGTCGATAACCATTTCTGTTGGTATTGGTTTCAGTGTCAGCTCCATAACCCGGACGGTGGTTCAATCTCTTAATAAATTTGCGCATTGATGTGTTACTGAAACTATGCCACTCTGGTCCCATAATACTGATAGCCAAAATGGGTCCACTTGGGACTGAATTGGAGGGGGTGGCAGAGGCAATATGCATGTGTGTGTGTGTGTGTGTGTGTGTGTGTGTGTGTGTGTGTGTGTGAGGGTTCGTTCCTTTTGATTCTGAAACTGAAATATGACATCTTGATTTATGAATGATACCCATCGTAATCCAGAATTTCTTCCCCTCAGTCGCTGAACTTCCTGTAGGCCTGGTTTTTTTGATGCCTGCTGCATCGCAGTGTGGGATCCTCGGTGTCCTTCACACACCAATTGTCACATTATCTCTTTCCCTTTTCTCTTTTACTCTCTGTTTCTTTCCATTTCTCTCATTTTCTTTTTCTGGATTTGTCTCTCAGTCTCCCTGCCATTTTGTTTCTCTGTCCTCTCAAACAATGGACAGTTGACAATAGAGTGAAGGGCTGCCCACACAATAAAATGTCACTCACTATGTTATGTTAGAAGTGGTGGCTTCATGCCATTTCACTGTTTCACAAAAGCAGCAGGTGAATAGTGAATCTCCAGTTCTTTTTCATTTTAATCATCACTCACATAATCTGACACTGTAAGCAAACCCACCTCCAAGATTTGATCATATGGATATTACTACGTGGAAAGTAAGCTACTTTTAGGAATCCTTCAGGAGGATATTTGCATGTTGGCAAAAAACAGAAAAAAAAAAGATTCAAACAGTCACCATGAGGGACAAAAGACATTTAATGACTTGGGTTAACTGACCTCCTAGTCCTGGCCTGAGGCGATTGTCATAGCCATCCAGAAGACTGTCTAAGATCTTCGTGAACACTGTAGTGTTATCTTTCTGTTCATCTGTCATGCCGTTCTGCCCAGAGCTGGCAAAGCAAAGAAGAAGATTTAAAGTCATCACAGCTAGAGTCCAAAACCACAGTCAAAACTGCTGAAAGAGTAAGAACAAACTCTGAATAATATATCAAAGACAAAAAAGGAGGATGTTAGTCTGTTGAAGAACATGGGCAACACAGAATGCATCATGAATTGTGAAAAAAGAAAGAAAAGAAAACCCAAATCCTGTATGACACTGACGCCTTTAAGTGTCAATGCCGATTTATAATTAACAGCGTGTGATCATGAGGTTTTATATCATATTGATATGAGAAGAATGAACAAGTGATGAGACACACTGGAAAAGAAAATATAATACAAAGCCAAATGATCCTGTATTATCCCTTTGGAAAGTGTTAAAGTTCATCGAAATGTAAAACTGGGCATTCAGAGCACATGCGTGTGAGCGAACACACGCCCACACGTAGGCACAATCTCACGCAGAAAGAGAAAGAGAGAGAGAATAGAGGAATCATAATGCATTATTTATACCTTAATATGGTCTTTTAGACCACAAAGGCCTTGCTGAATGTGCTCTTTCAACAACATGAAACAAAATGCTCAGAGCAATGCCGAAAACAGTCACAATCAGTAATTGTAAGAGCAGAGTTTGCAGCATCTCCATGCATAAATATTTGATAGCACTCATAATCAGGAATACAGCTCCTAATTACATTGTATAAAGGCGGGGTGCGACAGGAAGGTATGTGTGTGATTGTGTGTGTTTGCGTACCTAAGTCATTGCATGCATGTACGGTAGACTCAGGGTTTAATGCACATATGCAAGCTTCTGGACATAACCATGCATATGTTTGCATGTGCGTCAGTGCTGAAAATAATCAGATGAAACTCTCTCACAATGCATTGTATGCCTCGAAGCAATCATCTCTCTCCCTCTCTTTTTGCCACTAGCGTTTGGTTTGATTGCATGCTAAATAAACAGCAAGTGTTTGGAAACAAGCTCTGTAAGCTGAACGGCTCCAAGGAGAGGGAGAGGTCATCAAGATTATTTAGCAGGGACCTGCAATGGGAGGGAAGGACAAGTAGGAGGGATGGCTGGAGGGAGAAACATGCAAGGAAAGCTCCAAAGAAAAGAGAATAAAGAGAAAAAAAGATGGATATAATGGAGCTAGAGGAGGGGGAGATACAACGGAGAAGAGCGAGGTTGGAAAAAGGTGAGGAAATTGTTAAGTGACACCGAGGAGTGGCGTTCAGTGAGACAGCTCATGTAGGATCTGCCTCAATCCCACAGCTTTGAACGTGAGCTGCTGAACATTTTGCTTTCTAAACAAGGATGCCGCATCCGCGTCACACATGGATTTGTATAAAAAGGGTTAATGTGCATCTCTCTGCCACCAATTTCCCTTAATTCGCAAGCGTCCTATCTGCCAAAAAAAAAAAAACTCTGAAAACAGAAACCAGCCTTAACAACTGTGGAAACTGTGATGAGCAATTTTGTTTTGCATCAGTCTTGGAGGTAACAGCTTGGAAATACTCAAATACAAAACAATAATTTATCTGTTTTGTTCAGGTCTGGAAAGCCAATTATATATAAATACAGGGAGCATAAATTGCACACATCAGCTGTCACTAGAATAAAACACAACCTCTTCTTCGATCGCTGACTAATATTCCTATTTTCCACATGTATATTCCAATTTTCCAAATCAGAGAAAGACATCGGAACAGTTTTTGGTCGGCCACAAAGGTTACAGGCCTCGTGTTATAGTTTCCACCAACAGAGAAAACAAGCCAGGATGTCCCTTAAATCTTTGAAGTTAACCAATAATAAATATGATAAATAATAGAAGGATATACAAGAGAATAATCCACCCTTACAAGTAATTATTAACCAGTGGCAGAAATAGTGAAAATTACACTCTTTAGAAAAAAATGAAAATGATCTTTCAATGGGGATACTTCTTTGACCTTGCATCTTTTTGAATGATAGTCTGCTGTATTTTTACCTTGATTCAAGATACCGACAAGACATATTTGTCATCTCAAGCGCATGTTAGGATTATTTGGAATAATATGGCAGATACATTTCTTCATGATAGACATTTTTTGCAGTGTATGTGGGTAACACAGGCGGGGTTGGGGTTGTATGTCAAGGAAAAGAAAACGAAATGGTGAGAAAAAGGTGCTGTAGAAGAATACACATGTTTATCAGCCAGGGGCCACTTCCTCATAAAACATTGTACACCATCCCCATCTACAGGTCATCTGAACAGCAACAGTGCCGTTCACACTCACTCTGCCAATGTCTCCCTTTCTCCATTTTACTGCGCGTCTCTCACTCACTCGCTTTCTCTCTCGTCACTCGGATATCTAATTATAAGGCAATTTCTATCGTTGGCAACATACTGTAGCAGAGTGCTAGGTCTTCCTGATTACCGTGTCTTGTTGAAATCCCCCAAGGTGTCTGTGTGTGTGTGCGTGATTCTGTATTTGACTTCAAAAGGGGGACTGGATTATACAGTAAATCTTTGGGTGATAATTGCTTTGCAGTTTGCAGTGACAGTTCCTGAGTAAAGTAATCAGTACTTTTAGATTTCCCTCTAACGGGCTCAACATATAGCACATCAAACCCAGTAGATCAAACTCTCCATTTGCCAGTCAGTGCATCTCAAACCTCAACTACGGCCGGGATTAATCAGTTAGATCAAATCAGTGTGCAATGATGATGTATCGCAGTGCATCATGCATTAAAATAGGACATATCCCATTATGCATATGCTCAGGGCATGTAAACTGAAACATGTAATGTGTACTGTATGCATGTGTGTTTTTGTGGTGTAGCTTCTGTTGTCACTGGCAGAGAAGCAAGCTGGACCATCTCAAGACATCACCATTCAAGTCAACTCTATGTGACAGTTGTACTGAATTATTCAACCATTCTGAAAAGCCTGATCTCTTGAGTCTCTCCAGGATTATCCAGAAGAACCACAATGGAATGAGAGCTAATATGATCTCATGCAGTTCCAACAGCTCATGAATTGTACGTATCTCTGTCTTCGTGCTTATTTACTGTAAATGTTCAATGTCAGAGCTGTCCACATTAATCCAAGGATTGGAGTCAGATTATGCTGTTTTTAAGGTATGCTACACATGGATGGCTGGCCAGCATTTGAATCACGTGGCAATTAATGCAGGTGCAGACACATGACAGTGAATTAAATTGCTGCAACCTCTTATCCAATCATTATCTCTCTTTGTCTGCTTCTGGTTAAGTGGCATCCGACACCTCAGTGTTGACATTGAGAAGTGTGTCTGTACATCGACCCTACTATCCCCGCAGTCACTGTCAAATGCCGAGTGCACAAATCTGTGCCAAATATCCCGATGCAACTCAAGTCATCTACTGTACACAGCCCAGGTGTGAAAACTGAGAATGTAGATGTTTTCCGACAAGGCCAGACAACCCCCCCCCCCTAAAAAAATACACTGTGTAATACTATGTTAATAAGGATAGTGGCTATTTCAACACCCCATCGTCTTTCTCTATGTTGCACTTCTCATTGCCTCTATGCAATTATAAGCATGTGTCCTGTGGGGATGCCCCAGTTACAACCACAGTGAATATCCGTAAGGGTGTAACCCAATAACGCAAGCAATAGGCAGGAAGACATCTCAACTGTTTGCAGCCCTCGCTGACTGGCTGACTGATTTACTGACATATTTATTGTCCTGTTGACCATTTGGCAAGCACCGAGAACAGCATTAAAAGGTAATTGCCCGCTTCAAAAAGGTGCATTCAATATTTTGCCTAGTGCAGTGTGGTCTTTACAGTTTGTCCTCCAAATGTCACTGTGTGGAATTGCAGTGTTCCACTAATATCTTGATCATATGGGCAATATTTAGAATTCACAGAGCGTTTGTCTCAAACTATGCGTAAGGCTTCAAAACCAAGTCATATGAACAATGTGCAAGATATTTGCGGCTTTCACACATTTAGAAGGGACCCAATAGAATACAGGCACTTATGCAAATGTTAGTTAAAGTTTGTTCTTACCTTTTCCCACCCAGTACGCTGTTGGCGACAAGCAAGCCAGCCCACAGAAAGAGAAAGGCCGTCCTGCTCCGTCCACACATCGTTGCAATATGAGGACCTTTCACTGCTGGAGGTCAAAGAGAGAGAGAGAGAATGAACAGCATTACCAAGACATATAAACCAATGGTCCACCATCAACCCAAACATTGCATCACAGCAAGAGTGAAATAAACATGTAGATGTGCTAAAACAACAACAGGCAACGTGAAGGCTTGTTCCTATAGAGATGCGGTTTTTGGTTCTGCTTCTTAACATCCCTTACAGATTCAGTGACAGCACATGAATCAAACCAAATAGCCCTGCCACATGCATTGGGCCATCACATACTACTTGACACACGCACGCCTCAAAGATTTTACATCATCATTTTAAATGATGTGTCACATTGACAGAGACATACTATACACCCTCTATGGAGACCGAATTTTAAATAGCTGGTCTGAATTTCAATGATCAGAAAGGGACCCAGTGGTAATACGACTTTCATAACTGACACTCAATACACATGTATACGATATGGCTGCATCTGTAGCGCATAATAATTAAGATGAAATAGCAAGGCAACACATCATCGACCACATAACACCCTGTGTGAGCTTGTAGCACCTGTACACATCCTCCTCTGCAATGTGAAACGCACAATACCGCAATATCAAACCAAATCCCTCTAAAAGAGGAGCATTTGATTCCTCCTCATTCATTAAGCTATGATGTCAGCCGGGTCATAAAGTATGTAAGCAATTAGCCTGCGCTACTGTGCATGCAAAACACAATGCTCAGGTTCACGGTCTATTTTTGAAGGCATAATCGATGTGTCCACAAGAGGACCGATTACTTACTTATCTAAAAGCGCTAAACCAGAATTTCACACACGACCACAAAATCCTGCCAGTGAAGCACAGCCCACATAGAAGACAATGCCCCTGCTACTTGCTTGTGATGTTCCAAGGTGCACAGTGAGCGGATGGGAGTCGGGGGAACGTACAATGCTCTGCTCAAATGAAATACAAATAAAAAAAATAAATCCTTTGGTTGACAAGGATTTGACGAGGCGGGGATGATGCAGATTAACGACTGGAGGAGAAAATCCCGCACAAGCCCACTTTCTAAGTTATTCAGAGGAAATGTCACCCTCTCTCCTACATTGAATGTATCTGAGCTGGTGAGACATTTAGCATGCAACTGGCATCACTACAAGGTTGGTCTAAATACATACATGGCGATCCAATTCGTGCGTGCGGAGTAATTAAGCAAATGTGCGTTGATGCTGTTTTAGTCGGAGCGCTGTCCGTGGTGCTAAAACCAGGCGTCTCCCGTTAAAAAACATCAAACGGCTCGTGTTTGCCGTAAAATAACCCTTAAACGGTCCCAATTTCGACGGCAAAACTCCCCCTTCTCCCCAATAAAACTCGTCTTCCATTCTAGCGGCGTCCAACTACACAAACCATACCCTTCTAAATCCGAGTGTTGCTCCCCTCTCCCCTTCTTCTGCCCGATGAAAAGGCGAGAAAAATATGGAGAAAATCACTTACAGCAGATGAGTCGGGATATATTCGGTGTCCGCTGGCTATATCCTCAAACTTTTGAGAATATCTTTTCTTGCCGGACTGAATGACAAAAATCCTCTGTGATCTCAGATCTGACGAATTTTAGCTTGGGGCTGGAGAAGCGGCTGCTGACGATATGCGCAGGTCTCTCTCACTGTTCATTGGTGGTGCTGTAGTGAGTTGAACTATCTTAGTCTGTCAGCAACAACAACAAAAAAATTCTTCTCAACTTAAAAATCTGGTCTGTGTACCGAGGTCTCTTTCCAAAATAAATGTTTTAGTTTATCGCTCATGCCTATAAATAAAGTACATGGCAAACAGACTGTGTCCAAGCTCAGACCATTTCATTTTGGAATAGGCTGTACCAAACCTAATATAAGGACTAGCCCGCCCATTTTACATGCAGCACAATTTAACTTCCACTGCTGTCGCCCTAATCTCTTTTCAGTGGCTACTAAATAAAAAATCCTCTTACATTTTCAACTAGGATCCCTTGATTTTCTCCCCCCATCGCGCGTTCTCTGTCTCGCTCCCTGACTCCTACTGTGCGTGATGATTTCCAAGGAGATAAAATTGACATGCATCAAACGACCATCTCGCGACCAAGACAGCTAGGGCATCTTATGGACAAGAGTAGCAGTCATAAAACGGACAGTAAGTACTTACGATGAAGCAAAAAAGAGAGAGAGAGAATGAAACACGAATGGATTGCACGGCTCGGATACGCGCGCACACAAGCAAGGGGAAAGACATCCAAAATGTTAAGAAAATCGTGTTCCCTCACCAGCTTGCACTGATGCACGAGCCTCTCTGCAATAAAATCCTTCTCGAATCACTCACCGTCTCTAAAAGCCTGCGTATCGCATCGAGACAACAGCACTGTGTCTCTGTTTACAGCCAAATATTCTGCTGCTACAGCCGCGCCACTCCAGACTGAGCTCTGAACGCCGAGGAGCGCTGATCTGCGTGCATCTGCAAGGGAGGAAAAAAAAAATTGGGCTGATGATAGCCTACCCAGCGTATATTTTTGTAGTCATCTGCGTATTTCAAGTTAAACTACAAATCAGAAGACATTTTCATCGCCAAGGACTACAGCAGGAGGCATAGGAGGAAAACAAGGACATTCTTATGGGCAGTTTATAGCATATCAGTGTAATTCATGGTTGCATAAGCCTGCTATAAATCCCAGCTGTTGATTTTGGAATGCTTTTGACAGAGGAGCAACCTCATTTTGCCTTTAGTTTTGACTGGGGGTTTATTTTCATCAGAGCAGGCAGTGAGCTGGCAGTGTAGTCACGTCAGTCTGGTCTGCAGTGCAACGTTTCCTCTGAGTGTGCGTGTGTGCCGTGTGTGTGTTTGTTGCCTCCTCACGCGTGGTTAAAGTAGTGCATGAGCGTGATTAGTTATGAGGGACGTCATGGGTTTGTGCCTCTGTATTCAATGAGAGATCTATCGATCTATAATGACATTGTTTGACGTTTTGTGATATGAATGTTACAGAAATACCATTGCAAAAGCATTTTAATAGCCTACAACAAACAACTAATATAATGGCAAAAATGACAAGAAATTAACCCAAAAAATTGACATGGACTTCTTCCCCATCTTATCGTGCTCTGCTTAAAATTCATCCCTATAACCTGATGCTGCAGGTGCACGCGCATAAATAATGACAAGAAAAACGTCCACTAAGCTCCTCCCGTAGATTGAACGCTATTGTAATGTAAGCGAGTATCATTTCAAGCTGCTTCCCTTCTCGCAAAGCAGACGCCACCGCTGCATGTGACTCGATTTGCCTGTGTGTGTGTGTGTGTGTGTGTGCGCGCGTGCGCACGCGGGCATGCATAACCAACACGTGCCCATGTGCGCGTTGTATTGACGCGCACGCCCGAGACGGATCGTGGGGAGGAGAAAAAGTCCACGACTCTCGTCTCTCCAACCCGCCTCCTCACGTTTTAACAACCTTCCGTTCTACCCAAGAGGAGAATTTCTCCGTGGGCAACATAAGACAGCTTCTCCCAAACACTGCAAGTGATCAATTAAAACGAATATTCACTGACGCGGCTCAAATAAACAAGGACAAGCATAGGCGACTTGCCTTCTCCCGGCTCCATCTCTGCAGGTGATGGGAGTGGATAGCGAAGTGAGGTGTGTGTGTGTGTGTGTGTGTGTAGGGCTAAACGGAGAGAGATGGATGACGGTAATTTAGGTGAGAGATGTGCAGGTTATGGAGAAATAATCACTCTCTGGGAACAGTGCTTTTGAATTGTAAAAGAAAGGATATTGACGGACTACCCCCCCTCCCTGCTCTGTTTGTGCATCCATCATGTGGCGATAATTTGTTTCGCCTCATACAATCTTAAAGCAACCACTGTGGTGAATTGATACTCAGAAGCAATGTGTGGCAGAGTCAGTCTGGCAGCAACTTAACATTTGTGTCAGTGTGTTTTAATACTGTTCCTTTCCCCATTTGTGTTTGTTAATGTTTTGTTCAGGTGCACAATCAATCTTTAACATGTCAGCATGGTTTTTAGTATTTGTCCATTTTGACCTTTTGAAGTTAAGTCATTCACATTGTAGTTTCACTGTGTTGTCATGTGTGTACACATGTACGTGTGCAACCCTTTTGCTCCTCGGGCAGGCCTATGCAGCCCTTTTTTTAATGACTCTTTCACAATCGTAACACCTGCAGATTCTTTTAGAGTCCGATGAGTTTCAGTTTCAGTTCATTTGCAGTAAAGTGCATATTAAGAGAGATAAAAGCAGGACAGGTGTGAGAGGGCTTTTTACGTTTTATTTTTTTATTTTTTTGGACTGGACCAGAGCTCTCTTGACCATCCAGGAATGTCTTGATGTGGCATGTGATGTCACTGGATTGGAGATTCCTTGGTTAGGTCGGGTCTGCTCCTCGGTGAAGAGGTCACTCAAGATCGCTCTTTGTTCAGTACGCAACAGCAGGCAGGGCTCCCATCTGGCCTCCAACTGAGGCTGCAGGAGAGAGAGAGAGAGAGAGAGAGAGAGAGAGAGAGAGAGAGAGAGAGATAAACCCAAGTGCCGTACTTCAGTTCAATTACTGCAGTAAAGCTTGATTTGTGCTTGCCTTTTTCGCCCCTCGGGCTTGTGCATTTCACAGTGCCAGCGGGTTGGAAACTGTGCTACTGCTCTGTCTCTTGAACCCGGACTTGGTGCCTGCTGCTTAACAGTGTCTCATTTCCCTCCTGTTGAGCTCCTGGTTTCATCTGTTACCTCTCATCTATCCAATCTGGATGGAGCAGGCTAATTGAGACCTTCCACAGGTGTGGATGAATCCATTTTCAGTTAGGTGTTACCCATATGTGGCACCAAGAGGAGGAGAACAACTCACAGTAAATGAGAATGAAGGAAGGTATAGGCACCAGAATGCACTGTCAGAAGTTGATTCTGCCAAATTCCTGAGTCCCTGCCCTTCTAGCAGTCTGACGGACACACAGCTGCTTTGGCTGTAGGCTGTAGTTGTCTATAGAGCATTAAGAGCGACTTGTCTCAATCAGTCGTCCTGTGGAATAAATCAGGGTGTTATAAAAGACAAAAAAGGGCTTCCCCTCTGTGAGCTGCTCT
Source organism: Anarrhichthys ocellatus (assembly GCF_004355925.1). Lineage (NCBI taxonomy): Eukaryota > Metazoa > Chordata > Actinopteri > Perciformes > Anarhichadidae > Anarrhichthys > Anarrhichthys ocellatus. Next base: position 730,084 of record NW_022280076.1, on the reverse strand, counting down.
CTGCAGTCAGCTATAAACTGGCCTCTCCACTGACTCACTGTTTCAGGCCAAGTACAGTGTGTGACACATACCCACACACACGCACACACACACACATTCACATGTATACCTACTCATGAACTCTTGCTGTTGCTGGATGTTTATACCTGTATGCATACGGTACACAAAGAGACTAAACACTAAACATTCTGCTTTTGTACACAGATACAGAAGTGTGTAGAGCTCCTGAGGGTAACATTACAACATCTAGATTGCTCAGTGGTTTGATCGATTTTGTCTTTAAGTATGATTTTGTAAAATGTTGATGTGTATGTTTCTTGTTGAAACCAAAATAAAAACACTTAAGCCAGACATTTATGTCAAGGGGTAAATGATTGAAAAAAGATTGGTATTAAAATCTTATATATTCTAATCTTATATAATCTTGTATAATTCTAGACTAAAAACATAGTTTTTAAAACATGTTGAAGGAATTAAAGAACATTGTTGTTCAGTTTAACATATTTTAGACCATTTTTTTGTGTCAAAGCTGCCAATATAAAGCATTTATGAATCATTTGATCCTTTCCCATATGTTGTATTGTGCTATAACCTACCAGCAAGCTGGAGAAAACAGTCATTACTGATGTAAACAAACATTTGCACTGGAAAGCATAAATGGGTGCTGTTTACTTGTGTATTAAAATACCTGTCAATCACTTTACAGGCGTTAGTAGGTTCCAGTGTTTAATTTAAAAGTCTGGTGGTGGGCATTGCAGGGTGTACTTTTAAAAACCTCATATTAAAACCTACTTCTGTTTCTGTTTTAAACTGTACCCTTTGGCCATACCGCATTTGGGAAATAAGGTTTGTCTGTGTAATCCACTGCCCAGTGGAACTGTCTTAGAGAAGATGACTAATTCCATCAGTAGGTTTCTAATCTCAATCACATCGCAAACAAAATTGGTGTTGAATATTATACTTTATAAATAAATTCTCAAAATAAATACAATTAATCCTACAGACACAAATCAACACAGTCAAATACATACATTTTCATACATTAAATGCCACGCACATACAAATGTATCTTCCATACTATGCTATCTATACTGTACCTGCACATCATTTAGAAAGTGTAACCCTACATGTTAGTGTTTTCCAGTCACTGTCGGATGTTGCTAATAAGCAGCATACAGTTTATCTTGGATGGATCTTAAGTCAATGTCAACGTAGTTAGACAGGAAAAACAAAGAACCTCTACAAGAACTGTACTGCTGCATTTGCTACAGCCACCGGTTACTGGTACACGCACAACTGGAGATGAATGTTACACATAAACTAAAATAGTTATTATCCTGTCAGTGATATAGGATTAACAAAAAGTAAAATGTGAATCTGCAACTGTCCAAAATAATGTCCCAACTTGAAATAAAATTGTTTCAGTGTATGTTATGCAGCTTCATTACACAACATACATAAGTAAAATTAACTCAAGGATGTAATCTGCAAAGTAACTAAGTACTTTTACAAAATGTTGCATTTGCGAAAGCACATACAAATACATCCTGAGTGTACGCACACAGCAGACATGCATGCGTACATTCAGGGTTGTGCACAAATATCCATTCATATACCACATATGTGCACTGCGGTAAAGGCTTGCAAATAAGCAAGAGCCACACATGTGCAACACAATGTGGGACTAAAGTAGGAGGTAAATCCAAAGCTGAAGCTAGAGATAGTCTGCAAATCTCTTAGTGCAACTGCACTAAGCAACCAGTTGATTTTCTGTACACTACGACACCCAATGGACTGCATTGTCATACTTGTATCCATGTGAACTGTATGGGTGTGTACATAAATACATGTATAGGCCTAACCTGTACATAAATGTGTGTAGACGCTTTTGACTTACAATAAGCTTGTAGTTATCAGTATGTCCACCATATTCAACAGGAATAGCAAACATCAGAGCGCATGGAGTTTAAGAAGGAGTTTTTTTTTAATTATAATTTTTCAGTGACATCGTCAGTATTTTTTCAGTAAGGTTAAATGTTTTGCCTCTTCAGGTTATACAATTCAGTAGTTGCCCACTCGCTGTTAATAAACTCTTCCAGAGTGTCCTATGACGTCATTTATATTTACAGTAACCGATCATCTCAGTAGACTCAAGTCATAATTTACTTAATTAGCTCCCATGATAAATATGATCTGCTATTTGATATGTACAATACATGTCAGGGAGCATTCTCTGTTTCAGTGTAACACACCAATATACAGCTTTACACCCACTTACTCCTCCCAGAACCAGAGTCGTAGTCGGAGGTGTAGTTGGCTTGTTAGTATCATGGATGGATTATTGACCAAACATCTATCTATCTTTGTCCTGTTAAAAAAATAGGTATTTATTGATATTATTTAATATTACAATATTCAAATTAGTTTATTTCTAATCAATTTATTACACTGAATAACCAGTGTAACTAATAACAATGTACGGTTTTGGTATAGCCAAATGTAAGTTGTCAATGTCAATCTAATTTTACTCATTATAATAATGTTCTCCTCTCTAAAACTGTGCCCCAGCCTTACTTAGTTACGCTTATTCATTTAATTCAAGTAGGTAACGTGTTGTTTGCTTTGGATTCCTTGATGTTGTGCCTGTTTGACCTGCTCCCAACTAAATGATCCTGCTGTTAAGTTGATCTATAGCTCCCGTGGATATGTTGGGGTTTTCCCAGTCACTTACAGTACAATACAGCTTCTTGGAGCCAGCCTCTAGTGGCCATTAGAGGAAGCTCCTCTTTAGGCACCCTGCATATGCCTCAGCATTCAGTTGCTGCGCACTGTGATTAACTGACATTGTAGGCATCATTCAAATGCCTCTGATGTAGAAAACGTATTTGAATTCCACAGAGTTCAATTTTTTCTCTTCCTGCTGGCCTTGATCCCTCTCTCTTGGTTTCTCCATCTCATCCTTCTTGGTTTATGTCCATACTCTTCTCTTTTTTTCCCCTCAAAAACACTGATGTCTGCTAGTGAATACACTCTAAACATATACACACACACACACAGTGCTGTGGATGCGAGCGAGTAGGGCCACTGAGCGGAGGCAGACCGCACAGCAGCAGCAGCGCTCTCACTCGCCAGTTTACATAACACTGATTATAACCCTGAGATTTATCCAACCGACGTGCAACAGTTTAGTTTGGCCTGGGCATTAGAATCTCACGGACCATCTGTTCCACTGCTTAGTTGCTTTCCTTCAAATTATTTTTCTGGGCACTGATTCTACCAAGTGAAAATGTTAGCTACTGCCACTCAAACATCAGAGAGCAATAATATGAGATTACTTGTTTTAGCTCAAAAGTTTCCATTTTTTTGTCCTTGTTGGAAAGCATTGAGTTACTGTGCTGTATATAACTATGATTGATCATTATCAATATAAATAAAAATGGTAGTAAATGAAAATAAATAAATTGATTATTGATGACATATATATATATATATATATATATAAACATGCTGTTAAACATCCTATTTTGGTAGTATTTTACTGCCTTTATGTTTTATATATGTTATTTATAATCCTTCTTGTATCTAATGGTTGTTTGAGGTTGTGATGAAAGACACATTTTTCATGATAATGGATCCCTCTTCTCTTCATTTATGTTTATACTTAGCATACCTGTATAATGCTTGTTCTTAGCACAGATGTTTCATTTCAGTCATGCTGATACATGATTTTAATTCCATAACTTCTACACTGCATAACTATGCACATTACTTTAATGGAGTCATTTATTACAGGGACATCTACATATTCATTCCATTTAGCAAGACATGTTTATTAAATTCTGACAGGTTATTACCCTGCATATTCCTACACAGATTTCTTGGCCGCACACCTTAAGATAAGTGAATGTTATCCCAGGCATACAACCAGACACAACCTGCAGATCTTGAAAAGTAATACTTATCCAGCATCAACCTATGAGTGATTTCTGTACACTTGTCTAATATTAGCTGACCCTTCAGTGAACATTTGTCTTCCCAAGGTCTATGAGAAATTGTGACCAGGGATGCAGTCAAGGGTAAACCTACACTCAGTTTATCTACCTTTGTATGTCTCTATATAACACAAGTGGAGTGTAGACATCAGTGTTTGTGAAATCGAACTGTTTCAAGTGTCACAGGAAGGTTAGCACTTCTGCTGCAACCTTATTATAGAACTGATGTGTGATCATGCCAGTGGTCGTCAGTGCTATGAAGAGCAACCGTATGTTATAGTTCAGGAGCCCTCCACATCTGTAAACATGACTCAACCTCCTCTGAGGTGGACCTCGCTTCCGTAGTGTCCTCCATTTGTCCGCTATTTCTTCAGAATGCAGTTTACAAGTTCACGTACGCACATAAATGCGTCATAAACTCTTATTCCTCTCCAGATGTGATGGAGAAATTGCAGTGCAGCACCATAAATGTAACTATGGCAATTACATGGAATGACAGTTCCTCTCAAACATTCTACTGATCCAAAAATAGAGAGAGAGAGAGAGAGAGAGAGAGAGAGAGCGAGAGAGAGAGAGAAAGAGATGATGTTCTCTGATTGTTAGCACAAGGTAATGAAACACTGAAAAGGTGACATTATCAACATGTGGTCTGAGAGATTCAGTGAGACTGTTGCTGCCTCTATTTCTGGAAGTGTAGGAGTATTTGTGTATGCGTGTGTGTGTGCGTGTGTGTGCATTTGTGCCTGTGTGATTGGGAGAGAAACGGTTGGTGTCAGAGTGTGCATGCATGTGTCTTTCTCTATGTGTGCTTGTGTGTGTGTATGTGTAAGTGTGAAATAAAGAAAGTGACAGCATAACAAACAGAAATAAAGGAAGGGAATGGAGGGAAAAGTAATTTTTTTCACACATCTCCTACCTCATTAGAGCTCGTCATTCAGTCACTGAGCAAAACTGTGAATTTGTATGGAGGTGCTATTGTGGGTTGCAGCCACATACAAAAAAAGTTGTTCTTCAATTCCCACCATGCAGCCAAGACTGGGGATATTTCTTTCTGACTCATATTATTGTGATTAATGCCTTAAGAGTTGTTCTTAGAATATCTCATTGTGTCAAATGGTATGATTTGCAGAACAATAGCTTGCTGTACACACTTCTATATGGAATGAAGACAGCATACACTGCAAAAACATGAATTTCTACAATGAATCTTCATCCTTCTGAAGATCACTCTACTGTGACGATTTGCTTTGGAATGCTCACATATTTCCACCACCACTGATTATATAGCTACAGTCTGTGGAAAGTGACGGTGCTTTAGCTGTTGTGCACTGCAGTGTGCTTTGAAGTTACCCTTGCCGCTAGGTCTCTGTAGAAAAAGAAAAAAAACCTGTAGTGATTATCTTATGTGAGACATAGTTTTACATTGCAGATACATTCAAATGTATTTACTCTCTGTAAAATCAAATCCATTGTTTATGCTGTATTGTAAAGCAAATACATAAACTACCTGCAAAATGATAAAACTGTAATGGGAACACTTTTTGTTTTATTGTGCAGTGTTGAGCAGTGGTTAACAAACTCGTCAGGTTAAGTTATACAGGTAACCAACGAAGAGGAAGAACCAGCAGGGTGAGAGAGTCACATATGTAGAAGGAGTTAAACAACATAACTACCTTACATCCTTACTTCAATTTATTGTTGCTGGCATGAACAAATCACACAGACCTACATTCATCCTTCCTTGATCAGAGTCTAGCAGGAACAGAAATGAACAAACCTGATGGCTGCTTTTGTTTTCGCTTTTTCCAGCACTCATTCAGCGTAAGCCACGGCCACTCAGCCAGAATATGATAGAGGGAGTAACAAAATAGACGAAGAGGAAGTTACAGAACAGCAAAAACAAGTGTCTGCTTGTGTGTCTGCCCCTCAGCTGGCCTTTAGCAGCCCTACTTACATGTCGTTAAAGAGAGGGTAAACAGTGTAGAGAGAAAAAAAAAGTTATAATATACCACAAAATAACAGTATTGTGACATTTATTTGGATTATACGAATCAATTTCAATTGATACCCATTTTTTCCCTGTCAAGTCAGTCTCTAAACGCTTCGCTAATCCAGAGCCTTAAGTCAATCTCCCTGGTTTCTGTTGCTAAAACTCTGTGAAAACAATTGTAGAGAAAAAAAATCCAAAGTCTTTAGGGCAGCCCTTCATATTTGGGCGTTGACATGCAAGTTTTTTGCTTGTAAACACTGTCGTACCAGAAACAAATGCACAGAATTGTTCTTGCAACAGCTGTTCTACTAACGTGCTAACAGGCACACCGAGACGGTTTTCTCACTAATGCTGCTGTTCAGAGTTTAAAAAGTAAAGATTATCGGAGTTCTCCTCCTTTCAGACTTGACTTATGGTCGTTGGTCTTCATCGCTGTTATAGAATCAACTTTGCGTTAAGAAATCCCCAGACAACCAGTCTGGTATCCCAGGCTTAACGCTCCACGACGGTTGAAGTTATTATTGTCCCTTCCCATTTGCTGCTGTGGTGGTTCCTCGTGGGGAGTGATGAGGTCAGAGCTTAGACATCAAATATCAAAGCTGTACATTTACTTAATTCACATAATTAACCATTCCATGTCAGTTTGGTGACTGAACTAACGTGATTGGTTATTTACTGCAACAACTAATCAACTTTGGATAGGCATTAGTTGGTTAGCTGATGGAATGAATGAGTCGCTAAAAGTCACAATAAGGTAGCCTCATCAATAGCAATCTGGGTCACTAATTGTAACCATGAAGTCATTGAGGAGACTGGACTGGAGCCTCTTGTGATTTGGAAAGTCAGAGATGTCTCAATGGACGCTCATCAAACTTACCATGGATTTTAAAGCATGCAACAAGCCATCAGCAAAATGGCTCCGGTGAAATGTTGTGAAGTTCAATCACTAACAAATCAAATCAAAAGGAGTAGCAGTAGTCTTAATAAAACATCTCAGAGCACTACCAGACCCCATCCACAAATCAATAACAAACAGTGCATCACCTGTTTCAGGGGGGTTTGAAAATCAGACTTAAACTTTTGATTTTGGCTGACCCTTTAAGCCCCTGTGGACGAAATGCTTGGAGATTAGCATGAGCACCATTGCCTCATGTTAGAAAGAGCTGCCTTAATCCATGACCTTCAGACATGCAACTGTTTTGACGAGCAGGAAACAGAAAAGTCTTTTGAATAAAAAGCTTACAGGATGTACTGTATTCCAATGAGGTACACTGCAGTACCTCTAATTGTGGCGCGATCAATAACTAGTGAAAGATGTGGTCTGTAAAGTAAAAGTTCTAATAAGGTTTTGAGACGTTACACCCATTGCTGGAATATAAATAACAGCTTTTGCTCCCTAATTTGAATTTATTAGAGAGCCAGGGCCGACCAAGTGGCTGGCATACAGAATCATAAAATACAAAACACCCAGTCTTCTCACAAGTGCTTTTGCCAGTCACATAGAGGCATCAACAATACACATATACACTAAAATAGACATAATAATAAGGCAATAAAAAAGCAGTGCTTGTCAGTGAACAACCAACGAACAAAAAAAGCATGTAGCGCACAATGGCCCTCTAGCTTTGTGCTAGGTGATATCATCCATTCTTCGCCGGCCACATCCAAGGTCAAATTCTTAATGAAGATTGACGTTGGTGTGATGTGAACTTAAATTGAGAGCACTGGCTGTGCGGCTGTGTGTTTGTGTGTAAACAGACAGGAGAAAAAAATGGAAAGTGAGAAAGAATGTCTAAAAAAGCCCGAAGGAATTTGTATATCACAAAGAAACTATGTCAGAAGTGTAGATTACATTCTGATAAGATGTCATATATTTTGTAAACAGTGCTTACAGGCTGTGTGTTTAGGCTACATTACCTTGTCCCGGTTGCTTTTTTTTTAACCCCAACCATTCAGCCTCTACAGCTAGTTGACCATGATTGATGACAGGCACTAGACCATGTTGTTGAGGGAGAGGTGACCACTGGAGCTCACAAAAGTAATAAGGTGTGATGGTGGTTTAGATGGTTGCAGTGAATGTATTAGTGGCACATACAGTAGAATGTAGGTTCACATTCTCTTATGCATCAATCCCCTTTCAGATAAAACACTCTGGCTGAAACGACCTTTAGTTTATGGCAGTTTGAGAGTCAGTCTTGTGGCTTTAATGTGAATGGAAAATAATTATTCGGCAGGTTCTCAATGCACAAAAAAACAACCCTGGCTCCTGCTGTTCAAAATGAAGAACGATATTTAAAATATATGACAGGGTGCTCTTAATGGTATCGCTGAAAAATTATCCTATTCAAATCCCTAAGACATTCTTCATCAGGATTCTGGGTAACTGGCTATGTTAACATTTCTGTAGAGTATGTGTGTCCTTTAATGTGTCTATGAGTTTCTCGTGGACCACATTTTTAACATGTAGGAAATAATATATGCGCAACGCCGACCTTTCCAATGAGGTGGTTGAAGGAATGAAAGAGGCAGGCTGTGTTTGCACAGTCAAGCCAGTCCGCCACCGATTATGTAAATGTAACGTCAGTAGCTCTGCCCATAATGCCATGTATGGGTGCATTGCATACACACACTAAATGTGCATCGGTGTCAGACGCCGTGGAGCACTGACCAAGCTGTGGTATTTGGCCATGTAAACAGCTGAGTAAGAATATTGTTTTTTTGGGGGTTAAAAAGTTAAAAAGTTAAGGACAAAAAACTGAATATTTTCTGCATGTAAACCTTGTCACTGACATTCTGTGGCGGAGCGTGTCTATATTTATGCCTGTGTAAGAATCATATGATGCATTTAAAGTGGTTTGGTGGTTCAGGGAGAGACACCGACGTGACGACATTGTTCAGGTTAAGGTTTAGAACAGGAACGGTAGGTATTAGTATCAGTTAAGATTAGAGGGAATGAGGCTCAATTAATTCTGTTTTTTGATTGCGAGGAGGAGTATGATGAATTATATGGTTTGGGTGTTTAGCAGCAGTACATGACAAACATTGAAATGAGGACTTGTGTGTGTACATGTGTGTGTGTGTGCGAGCACATGTTCATGACAAGAGTTCTTTTTTTTGTTTGACTTGTTCTGCTATGGAATATTACACAGAACTATTTTGTTCTCTTTTTATTACTTTATGTGTTTTAAGAATGTAAGTAAATACAATGTTCATGCATGACACTACCACACATCATAAGTCTTAGAAGTGTGCATACACTGGGCATTAAAAAGATAATCACAGAAACAAAGGGTATCCACACCAGAAGGTATATACCCAAAACATAATGAAATGAATAAACTGTATGGATGGCATTTCTGGCAGGCTAGATTTGAATTAGCTATAGATGCCAATTGCAGATACCATTGCTTGTCATGACGCATAATGTCTCTGGCACTCATTCTTGTGTCTTACAGTCTCAAACTGTTTCAAGACATTCCTCAAAACCTGACATTGATTTGGAACTGGAAGACCTTGTATCTGGTTGCTCGTATGAGAATAAATGAGAATTTCTATTTAAATTCTGATCTGGTATGTTGAACCTTGTAAGAAAGATTTAATATTTAATTGTGTATATTTTATCGAATGAATTACACTAACCTTGAGTTATACTTTTCATCCCATTCAAGCATTTTTTAATGACAGATAACAGCATTAACTGGCATTATTACTATGGTGTAGCTGTTTCTTTGAATATAGTAGTTGGGGATAGTTCATACCTGTCAACATTAAAATTTTAATATAAGGAAAATTTTCCAGTACCTCAAAGCTTTGACAATCTTAGCTTTGATCACTCGATCTGCCTCAGAAAGCTTTCTGGTTGTAAATGCTGTCATTGGCAGAGGATGTTTGCAGATTTGTCATCCTGGCTCACATCGCTTTTCCCTACGTGTGATATACTAAAATCTGTGTGGCATATTTTACCAATATATGAATAAAGAATATGGGAGATTTACGCGCAATTTGAGGCAACAGGACAACAGCAGGAGAGAAGTGGAAAATACGGGAGAGAGTGCTAAAATCTAATGTTTTTAGCTAGCCACAAGCATTTTGTTAGTGTTTCAGACTGTGTCAGATGGGTTGCATAATGTGGCGCTGATTGTCTTTATTGGTTGGTTAAATTGAATGGTTTGAATACAGGCAATACTGTTGAAATGCATTGATGTTAAATGTTCAAATATAGTTATGTTTAAGCATCTGTTTTTTTCTGTTTTTTACATATTTTCCAATTTTCTGTTGAAGAATATCAGAATCTGTTGTTGAGAAAATTTTCAAAATTGGTCATGGCATGCATGATACTTTTTGAAACAAAATTGTTGCTGCTTTTTCAATAACAATATTGTACATTTGAGGAAAATTTGGGCATGTGGAAAAAAATGTGTATTGCCTTTTGAGAGGGTGATTGACTCACCATATATCACATCAGCCCTGAAGGCAACACTGTAATCCTCCCCAGTTGTGTCCTGTGTGCTTCCTGCACCTGTGGCATTTCTCAAGCTGTGATTTAGAATTGTCACATTAATGCTTTTTCTGACCTCCAGGGCCAAGACATCAATCTCTGAAGAGGGAATAGATTTGTGTAGGACACCTGGAGCTATTCACTCTGCTGAGATGACCTATCCACTTTACGGTGATGCCACTTGTGTCAAAGTGGGTGGTAAATTCCAGGACATGGGGGTTAGTTAAACTTTCCAGTTGATGGTCGGTATTTTTCTGAAACAGCTCTGTTGGAATCTTTCACCTCTTTATGGCGATCATAATTTGCTCTGAAATGTTTGGTTTCCGATTTTTTTAAAGCAGAGGAAGGTTTTAAAACAGGATCAACATTTAAATACCATTTTTAAATGTTGCGAACCTTTTTCACAACAAGTTTTGACTGCGCTGTTGTAAGCTATTTTCCCACAAAGCAATGCACAAGTAAATTGGAGGAGCCACTCACAGCTGGAATTAAAGAGGTTGAATCAAATTGCCGTTGCATGTGAAACAACTCCAGAAAGAGCTTGGGAAAATGAATATAAATTCTTTGTGGTCACATTTTGAAATGTCACAGTAGGAAAAGCACAGGTTTAAATACCAGAAGTAACGATGGCTGGATTCCATTTACCCCAGGTGCTTTAATTTCAGTGTCCTGGACCCAATTCCAATGTCCTTTGTAAACGTTAAGCCCTGAACACTTCATCTGGTAAATGGTTGAATGTGAGAGGCTACAAGGGCTTAAAATTGGGTCAAGACAAATGGGACAGTACTTTTCAACAACATATTGCATTACCTTGATGAGCCCAAAAGTTGAGTTTTCTACTGCCTGATTTGAACATCTTCCAGGCTCTTGTCTCATTGTCAATAATCTATTTCATTGTTTTTGTCAAAACAACTTCAATAAGAAAAATGAAAATAAATGGTTGATGAACAAACCAAGTTTGTAATATAGCCTATTTTTATGTACGCATCTTAAAAAACCTTAATGTTAATATTCCTGTGCCATCCTCTTTGTTTACCTTTTTTTTATACTCCCTGGTCTTCCCCTGCTAACCCCATGTTTAAAGTCACAACTCATTGAATTGTAAGTAATTCCCTCAGGCAAAGTTGGCAGAAATGGGGAGATACGGAAAGTGTGCAAGAGCTCAAGATGTCTGCGAGCGAGCCCTCAAGCATTTAACAATTTGACAGTGGGACAGCCCTAAGTCCTCATGGACTTCGTGAGAACGTGCCTCAAAGTCTGTGATTCAGTCAGTGTGGACATTGGAATCGGGCCCTGGTATTGTGCATGCTTGCTCACGTTCACACTGGCTTATGGGGACAGAGAATTGTTAATGAAGAGTGAAAATGTATGCTGTGATAAAGTCTTTTGGAAGTGACATTTCAAAGTCACAGTTTGATTAAGGTTGCAACATTCAAGACAACATTCAACAGACACCATTACATTTGATTCTTATGAGGAATGATTTGTGGCAGTAAAAATAATCTGGGTGGTGTTACTATGTGTAATCATGACAACACCAAAACAATGTGGCATGGACAGAAGGAACAGCAGCAATTGATGAGTTACGAGAGCTGTTTACTGTGTTTCAAGGTGTTAAGCACATTAGCGTTCTTCTCCGGCTAAGAACAACATTTACAAAATGGAATTAAATTAAATTGGACCTTTTGGATGAAAAAAAAGGATACTAAACAGGGTCACTTCAAAGAGTTTGTAAAAAACTTTACACCTGTAAAGTTTTTTACAAACCATTTTACACCTGTTTTACAGAATTTCTTCAATTCAGGTCACTGTGACCTCACAAAAGTGTAATTTTGGGCCATAACTCAAGAACTGATATGCTAATTGTAAAAATCTCACAGAAATGTCTGATAAGATAAAATGATCTGGCCACACTCTTTCCAAAGTCATGACATTTTGAATATGTAAACTGCAACTTGAGTGGTTGGCGGAGGCATAACCGCGAGCCGGTAATTCCAGCTACATATGTTCAATCGTAGCTTCTTGTTGAAGTTCATCTCTAAAAAGTGGCTTGACTAGAACTCCACTTAATGCTGAATTCATCAAAACTGTGACCTTTATGTTATTGGGTAGTTTGTCTATGTTAAATTGCCTGGAAGTAACTATTTTCAAGGTATCTTATCTTGGATGAGCTTTTGTGGTATGACAGCTGTGCTTCTGAGGGCTATGGGAAAATGGATGTTTTCTTTTGCTTGGGTTGAGTGTCAGGTCTAAAGTGATACTTGCTGATGTGATATATATGTCAACGCAACATTGGCCGGAAGGTTCTCCTTGGAGCAGACATTTATTAGAGCACCGTCAGCATATTGGACGAGGCTATAAATCGGTTGATGTAGAACACGATGGCACAAGTCCTTATGTGTATTTCTATGGGCAGCAATCTCTGACAAGCAGGCCATCCATGCTGGGGAGACAGAAAATAGAGGGGTTGGACTTTGAGTTAAAGCATCCTCATCATTATCATCATTATTGTTATACAACAATTAATGCATCACATCTTTATACTTTTTTTTGTCCTGTGTCTCTGCTCTAATCAGTTTCTGTTATCATTTAATACTTATTTCTCCACCCTCACCTATCTTTTCAGCACACTGACCATGTTCAGATGCCTCCCTTCTCATTAGTTTTGTCCGGCAACTTCCTCTTTTCTCGTTTATAACCTTCATCCATCCATCCACGCACCCATCCAGCTATCATCCAACCATTTATTCACCCATATACGTTCATCTGTCCATCCAGCCAATCCTTTATTTTCCTCCCACAGTGTCAATTACGTCCGAACTCATCCCTTATCCTGCGTTCACCTGTGCTGTTACTGTATGTCTCTCATCCTTCCGCTCCCTATTTCAGCACCCATGCTAATTTATCTTCTTCCAATTCCCTTTTTGCTCGGCCCTCCGCCCTACTATTCTTCACTCTTGGTGTCTTCTGCACAACCTCACCTCCCTGCCCCTGCCCTGATCCTTTTATCCCCACATTCACTTGTCTCATTGCTGGCTGTCTCATTGCCTCTCCTTCACATCTGTTACTTACACATGTATCCTCTACAGTAGTCTTCTCTCCTCTTTTGCTTTCCCCTGCAAATCATTTCACCTTCGACAATCCCCCATGTCTCCGTCTTCCTAACATTATAATATATTATTCTGTATCATTCTCTTATTGCCCCTTTCTGACTTTTACTACTACCAGCCCCTTATTTACTTCATAGAAATGACATGTACTGTCCTTCTCCCTCACTCCCCTTCTTCTCCCTCACCCTGGTGTCCTTATTAGTCAATAGGACATGCCCCCTAGTGTGCATTTAACAGTCTCATTTGGGTAGTTTGAATACTTACCGATGTTACATTAGTAGAGCTTCAAATTATTTTTTAGCCTGCAAATCCAGTCAAATACAGACAAATAATTTAAGTTTATAGCTAAATGTATAAAGGCAAGCATGGTTTTATGTGCTCATCTTCAGACAATCATTTTTTCAGTAAGCTGGTTGAGGAGTGACTCATATATTAACACATGGTGTTGATTATTGTAAAACACTATCACAAAATGTTTTTGCTTGCATATCGAGCCACATTATGCCATGTAGCCTGTTACTCAGTGGGAAAAGGAAAAAAAATAGCTGGTAAATTAATTTGAAAAATATCAATCTTACTCACACTGTAAACTCAGCAGGGATTATTTAGGTTTAGCTTTCAGCTTGGTCATGCAAAACCACCCACCAGTGGGAAATACACAGGTTTTACATAAGATCGACGGCAAAGCCTGCAGCAAGTAGCCAGAAATCATTGACGTTAATGATTAAGCTTAACTCGATGAGTTATACTACAGTTACATTCGTCGTGCGACAGTCTACCATGTCCTCAGAGTTATTGCCAGTAAGAAGCAAATCAACATTTTGTTTCAGTAGGTGACAATCAAGAACAAAACAACATAATAAGAAGAAATACAAAGTTGTGTATTTTAGTTACATTTTATAAAAATACAAATTTATTTTAAAAAGGTATTGAAAAAGCCTAATTTTGGTTTCACTTTACAAAAGTGTAGTGGTAGTGTTGTGGGTGGGAAGCCAGTGGGGGATCAGTGTTTCAAATTCATAGATATTTGGGTATTCCAGATTAAAATGTGCTCACTGGGTCACCGGCGTAATCCTTAAAGAGCGATAATACTTTTGTGAACAAAGACTTATGCTGCAGTCATATGAGACCCTTAAATTGCTGTGCTTTAAATACTACAACACTGATAACCCCAACTCATTGTTTTATGTCTGTTACGGCCTATTGATTGTGTCTAGGGGTACACATGGAGTAACATAACTATTTATTGAAAAACAAACTAAATGAAAAGAAATGGCAGCTGGAACACTTGATTAACCATGAGTAACGTTTATTGATAAAATGATGATTAACAGAAACAAACCAACTAAAATGGAAGCAGGCACATCAGGATCTCTAAACCCAAATGAATAAACAGAACCCCCAAACTAACTAGAAAATAAGGAGTTCAACTGTCCAACAGAAACAAACAGAAAAACAATATGATATCCAGCTCTGCTGACGGACTGATGAGTCTGAGGTGTGGGTGCTTCAACCACTGAAACGGGGCGTGGCAGACCTGAAACCAAAAGAAGCCAGAGTAAAGTCAGTGGGCGTAACAGTGTCTCTTATTAACCTGGTCTGCAGTAGCCTTAATGGCAAATCAGCTCCCCGGACATTTGTTCTTGTCTTTTCATTTAATTTGTTTGTGTGTGTGTCATCAGGGTTAGGCAATCAAGAGTAGGTCAAGTGTCCAGACAGACAAGCAAACCATTCAACCGTGCCTTGACACAACTGTCTGGTCAGTGCTCATCATTCACTTGAAGGTTTCTTATCCAGTAAGATTAGATCATGTATTTATGTTGGTCAAGGTTTGCTCAGATATTTCACATGGGCTGCATCTTCATCTCATTCACCCTTTGTATTTCTATTTGTAGGTAACATTATTGTAGTGACATTTGAATTTTCATTTTCCCTAGATCTCTGAGCTGAAACCAAACTGTACATCCAGGAATGTATAAATCCATCCGCCCATCTAAACCCCTTTCATCCACTCATTCATCCATCCCTTTGTTATTCTTTCCAACTTTTCCCCTTGCTTCTTACACTCCCTCTATTTCTACCTCTCTAATTGATTCTCCCTCTCTTGCTTGCTTTCTCTCTCTCCCAAAGCCCATGTATGATATGAGCGCCCTGCTCCAGTGAACAGTGAGCTTTTTTTCTTCCTCCAGAAATCCTGCCGGAGAGAGAGACAACCTTGGCTAAAGACTTCATGTAAGCAGTTCATTAACTCCTCAGCTCTGGACCCCCCCACACTCACATTTTAATCAGAGAATACAGACTGAAAACACTCCAGCAGGAACTATTATGCAACCGTGACCCTGGTCTCCGTGTGCTCTAGCAGTGAAGGCATTGTGGGGCAGGAAACACCAGTCCGTTGATTGAGAGGACTAATTAAAAGGGCTTTATTTAATTGTCCTTTTAAACTGGCACCTTCTGCACAAGAGACACCTCCTAAACTTGGGTTTGGGAAGCCGGCCCTGTGCTATGATACATTTTAATTTCACAACAGAGGGTTGTTATTGTTCTCAGCTGCCACTTGCAATGGTAAGCAATGGAGTCGTTGAGGTTGAATAGAGCGTATGTCACTGAAATTGCCAGTGTTGTGGGAATGGTTATCAACAAAGGGTGCACTTAATGTGACAATCTGTGCAGGAAGATGCTTCATATAAAAGCATCTACTGGTTTCCATGTTAAGGAATACATTTTGCCCTGGTGACCTCTGTTCATCAGTGCCAAATGAATGGCTTTGTGTCTTGAGAAAATGTAGGTATGACTTCAGAAGTTGAATTATATTTTAAGTTTTCAATGGTGTGTGCGAGGCAACACGGGAAGAATCCAAATGCAAATAGGGAAAAAAGATTTTCTCAGATTTTTAGAAAATACTTAGATAGGCAGGTACTTGTACAGAAAACAATGGCATGGCACATCAACATAGCATCACAACCGTGAGGGGAAATTAACCGGTATAGGTAGCCTACAACATGGCTGATTATGGAAAACGGGAAGCAGTTAGTTAGGGAAAGTCAAGCAACTGCAGGGCTGATAAGTGAAAGTGAGAACAGGTGAGGAGGTGGGTGGAGAAGGTCAGGTGACTGGGATGGAGGGTACGTTTTTGTTTTTTTTAGACCAGGGTGGAGGGGCTGCAGTCACAGTCAGTGATATGACTCCGGCAGGTGGAAAAGTGGAAAGGCATTTGGTGGATAGAAAATGTATGGCACATAAATTTTCACAATATGTGCCACATTATACATTATGAGAGAAATTGACAATTGCCAAATGTATAGCTAACAATTCATGCATCATTTTTTAGGAGCTGTGAAATCAAAACATTACCACTTCCATTGAATACGTGAGTTGGTCACATGCACCAGCCTGAGCATTGTATTATTTCCACCTCATCCCACGATTCCAAATAATTGAAGTCAATTGTGATTATAATCTGATGTATGGTATTTAGTTGCCCTACTACGAGAGATGTATTCCTACAGATAGTAGCTCTCTCGTGCCCCACTCTTGTTTTATGCACATCTGATTCTGATTTTTGACTAAAAGTTACCTTAAAGTGTCACTTTGTCTCGGTTACAGTTCAGATAACTGAAAGCTGAAAACTGTTGAAAGAAGCCACCGTGTAGGTAAAAAAATAAATAATAATGAACCACACATTCAATCAGTAATCAATAAATGCATACTGGGAATGTATTCCTTTGCTGTTTTTGCATTTTGTTTCCAGTGAAACTGGATAGCGCAGGATGTTGCTGCTTGAGCGAACAGATCCTGTATGACTATAACAACAGCAGCTGGTATGAGGTGTGGGAGAACCGACTCAAAGTTAGCCGAAGAACAGATGGACCAGCTGGTCTCTTCTGGTGGGTTACCATGGTAATGTGGATTTGACCTTATTTGTGTCTAATATTTCTACTGCACCCCCACAGCACCGAATCCTTTCTTTAACAATGTCGGCATACATTTCCATACTTTTAAACACATAAACTTACTCACATAGATATCCATTTAAACACGTTTAACTTAGCCATCAAGAAAAACACACGCGTATACCCGTTTTGCCCACACACGTATGTACACCTATTGCCAGCAGGATCCAACATCACCCGCTGTGCTTAGAGTCACAGTTGCCACTTTCGTTCAACGTGCTTTCTAAACCCAAGGGAGGTCTCTTGTGTTCCTCATTAGCATAGGTTCTGTCCACAGCGTGAGGCCTGTCATCAATCTTCCACTTAACTTAAGATATGCAAACTTGGAGCAAAAAAAAGGAGGAGAAAAATTCAGACCACAGAGGACTGTGCACAAATCGGAGTTTAATGCTGGTTAGCAGATTAGATCTGCGTACTTTGTGAATTTCCATCATTTGGGCCCTTAGAGTATATGTCTGAGAAAAATGCCACAAAATCTACATTTTTGTTGATTGGTCTAAGATCTTGAAATCTGGTAGTCTACAGACACACTTTGGGCAAATGCGTAAACATACAACAAAACACACTTGTATCAATATTCTTATCAGGATTTTAGAAAAATTACAGAAAACCCATTGACATTTTTAATACTGCATTTGTGGACATATTTTTAAAATTCAACTTGGCATGAGTTCATGGATAGCAAATACTAAATTGTGCTCCCCCTTGTAGTTTCTGAGATATAGCCATGTTCTTACGAAACTATATTTAGTCTTTGGGTGAATAGCGCTTTTGTTTTCCTAAAATATAATGACATGTAAAGAAAACAAACCTGTAGTTCCATGCGCCCGAAGACTACATAGTATCATAAAAAAGACTCACTATTCAGCCAAGTGGTTTGACCCATTTTGAAAATGCAGATTCTAAAAATGTTCCAGAGTTGTGCTGAAGCCTAGAGAACACTTCTACCAAAGGTAATTCAAAATTCCAGTAGCATTTCGGTGTTAACATGTATATCTACTTTATGTTTCATAAAGTCCACAGAGATTGTGCTTACAAGTAAAGAAACGGATGTTTCTGTTTCCAGGTAACCTTTATGGCTAAAATGCATGCAACTGCTTCATAAAGTCATAAATAGATAATTTATGCGCTTAAAGATTACACTACACTACAGTGATCTAAATTAATAAAGTCAGTGTACTTATATAAACTGTACTACTTTTCTTGTACAAGAAACCCTCAACTACCCTAAATCTGAGCTGCTTAACTTTGTATTAGATCCCTCCTTTACTGGCTGATGAGCTCTCTCTTCCCTCCATCAGTCTGGTCTTTACTCATCCCAGTCTCAACCTGCCTTTTCATGGCCAATGCCAAAATGCCTTAAAAAATAAATGCTAAATGCATTGATTTCAATGAGGAGCTACTAACTGCTAAGAAGGCAGGTTTTCCTTCCAATAAAAATAGTGTCCCTTCTTAAGTGCATGAAGCCAGGAAGCTCTGTTGATGTATAGAGATTCTTTTTATTTTTTTTGTCATGCAGTGGTAATGTTAATATGCATGTATCTATGTAAAACAGACAAAAAACAAATACATGCCAACCACATTAATGAGTTTACATTCTGATACATTACACATGGGACATCAGCTTGTTTCTTGCTCCATGTTATGTGGATTAATGGCCGAGTGCATTCATAGTGCTGTATATCTGCAGTATAATCTAGATGTTGAGGTCACACCAAGCTGCTTAATAGCACTGGTTCCTCTGTAAGTACAGAGATCGGCTTTTCCCATGACCCTCCCCTCTCTCTCTCTCTCTTTCTCTCTCTCTCTCTCTCTCCCACACTCTCTCCCACACTCTCTCTCTCTCTTCTCCCCTGCTGTAATCCTCACAATGAATGTCTTTTGCCTAAACTGCAGTGTCAGGGGTAACACTGCTTCACACTCTGAATAAATGTAAGATTTAGGTGTACCAGTTTGTGGACATGGGGCAGAGTAAAAGCATACATCACTGGACATCTAAAATATTGACTTTTACCACAAATAATGCCAGTGTAGTCCTTAAAGAGCACACAAGGACATAGGGTTAATGTTGTAAAACGATTGATTAGGTTTAGGAAAGAAAACTATCTGTTTAAGTTTAGAAAAAAGATCATGGTTTGTTTTAATATGATGACGTAAGGCACCAGCCGTAACAACGTAACTATCGGAAATTTACGTAAACACAGGACAGGACCAAGGGTCTCTTACTTATCAACATACCATCTGAAATTCATGTAACCTAACGTTCAATATCGGTTGCTCGATATATCCCCTCACTTGCTCAATGCCCCGCTCGCTGCACTAAGTCACTTGCTATGAGCAAATGCAAAAATGTCCATATTCATGGTATCCCTGGTAAGACTCATACACTGTTAGGACCACAGTTAGGATTGCAGATCATCAAATCAAAAACTTTTTTATAACCTATAAAATTGTGACTATTTTTCAGATGTGTTTCAGGCTCAATTCATTGCATTTTACAGCAAACCCCTCATCACTTTAAGTTGGTCATAAAAGACCCATTGGTTTTGCATCTGCATTTCTATTCCTGTATGTACCTGCACTTCATTTAAAACGACATTACCAGGCATGCTAATGGCATATGAAAGAAAAAGAAAAGAGGTGAGGTGTTTCATCGTTTTGTTATTTTGTCTCGTATGTATTCTAACACAAACACAGCAGCTGTAATGCCTTGTTTAAATGAGATGGTTTTGATTAAAATTCAGTTGGCCCGTCGCCCAGGCCACACAATTGCATCTATTAATTTATGCACTGGTCATACAAACTGCAGCAACTTCATTATTAAGTGTAGCCTTCAACTCAGAATAATATGTTACCCTCAATACCAAATGTTATTTAGTTTCCCTGACGTACAAAATCTATTTGTAATACTTTCAGTTTAATTAACTGACATTGGAACTTTCTAATTAGATGGGAAATATTTGTGTCCCAGATTGTAATGTATGAATTCAGTGTCTTGTGTAAAAGGTGTGAAGACGATGAGAAACAAAACAACAAGTCTGAATATGGCATTCAGTGAGAGCTTTTGAGTGTCTGGGAAATACAGCTAGGATGTTACCAACACAAATAAAGAAACAGATGTGCACTAAGTAATTTGTTGGAGGAGAGCACAAGCCAGGTGCAGAAGCTGAGATGTGTCCTTTCACCTCCTAGCGTGGGAGACCCAGTCGCTGGTACCGTGCCATCTTCTCTACAAGCTCCAACTGACCTCTTGCAATAAGAAAAACTTGGTTGCTATGGTATCAAGAGCAACTTTAATGATATGCTGTTGCTACAGAATGTAGAGGCTTGATACATACCAGTTAGAAGCTCCCAAAGAGTGCACCATACCTCCCGAACTATGGCGACAGCAAAAGGTGATTTGAACAACTATTTTCTTTAAGTAGCGCCCAAGTAGTGGTGAATGTTGCTCTCCATTTGTATTATAATTGCACAGGATACCATTACACCATGAATATACAATGCATAAACCAAACGACGTGTCATACAATTTAAGATTTTGCACAAATCGTCCAAATCTCTTCCCTAATGTTGTTCCACCATTATTTTTGATATAGTCATAACACAGTTGAATCGGTCCACACAGGCAAGACACACAGTCTTCAGACTATAGTGGAGTGATCTCTGGAGGCCAGTGAGGATAAACATCCGTAAATCTGTTTAGAAGGAAAAAAAAACGTTCTAATATTTTTCATATTAGACCAACTCTATTTTCATCCGAGCCTCCTCCAATTAGGCTCAACGCAACCTTTCATTTTTTGAAAAGACGGCTCACACACCTCTAACCTTTCCCCCTGTTAAATAATTTAAACTGTGCACATTTAATACATTATACTATGTTGTTTATTTAGTGAGAAGCTTAACTTACAGTATATGCACACCTGATGAGTAGAAATGGCAGTAGAAAAGTCAAGAGGATTTCCCACCACTTGTAGTTTAGGCTCTGTCCACTTCTGGTTCAAATACAGATCCGGATTCAGATATTATTATTAAATAAACAACACAGAAAGCAGCTTTCTGTCACATCCATGTGGGATGACATGAAGCACTGATCGGTGTTCAACCTCTTTTGAACCAGGCCAAAATATTTGCCTGAAAAGAAAACACTGGCAATAAGCTTTCAAAACTGATGCATGGAATCCTTATGATCTTGTTTTAACTTTGTTGTAATATCTAAAGACTTCAATTATTTTTCAAGTTTGAATTTTTAAACAAAATTTGACTAAGCTCCAGTGTTGCCAATCATGTTCAAAGAGAACAATGGACAAATGCTCTCAATATAATCCTTTTCAGAAACTCTTTTTTTGATCTTACATTGAAATGTTAATTGAAGCTTCTCATCTGCCCCGTGTAGTGTTTCTGTTCCAAGAGCGTGTGGAGCGCCGTAGTACATCGAAGGAGGTCGTTCGTCACTGATTCTGGGGTTATTTTTAACTGTCCCCCGTGCGCAGGTCTAATCAGAACAGGATGTTCCTCATCAAATTAACCAGGAATATATTTTCATGAAACGAGACTGGGTCTGCACATGTACCCCATGATGTAGCAGACGAAGTTCAATTACACATGTGGGTTAGGCTACTGGGTTGAGTATTGCAATTTCTCCACTTCAGCTGATAATCAGAGGTGGTTAAGCGTGTTAGTTACTTCTTAATGACGCAATAACACAGAGACAAAGTCATATTTGAAATGAATGAAAGACTGAAAGACATTTATTGGTAAATGGTAATATAATTTCTTTCTGAATCTGAGGTATTTATGACAGTTGCTTTAATTAATTTTGCCAAACGAAACACAAAAATAAACGTATGGTTATTTTTTTTTGTCGTGTTATTTCAGGTAAAATTCCTATATTCTACAAAGATAAGATCAATTTCCATAGACAGCAAAACACTTTAGGCCCACATAGTTCCATATATTCAAATGCAATATGCCTGGTGATGGTTCCACATTAGGTGAAACATCCTAAGCATTGTTTCATGTAACATACTGCCACTAAGCAGCAAATCAAATCGGAGGTATGTGTGCATGACACCACATTATATCCTTCAGAGGAAAAGGAGACGGGACAAAATTAAATGAGATTCGGCCGGCATCTCCACACTAAACACCACCTCGAGTGTTTCTGTGGCTCTTTCACACTGGGAGAAACAGAAAGAGAGAGACCGAGTATGTTTCCCATCTGTGTAACACTCAGCGTTCCGGGCTATTGGCTGGTTTACACCGTTGTGCTTCTCCTCGAGCTAACAGCTTGGCATGTCAGGCACAGGAGAGCTGTTGTTCTGCTTGTGTGCCCCCTTTTATTTATATATCTTTTATCCAAATCTTTTATCCCTCATTCTACTTAATACATCTCTCTGACTGTTCCTGACTGTCCTCTCACCTCTCCATCTTTGAATCTTTCATCTCTCCCGCCTTCTGTCTCTCTATCTTCTTCTCTCCTGGGTTGACAGTGTGGAAAGTTGATGAATCAGACTGCATGGGACAGTCTGGCATTTGAGTGAATCTGATGTGGTTAATATGGTGCCTGCTGACAGCGCTGTGGAAATTGTTCACAGTGGAGGAGCACTGAGACACAGCTACACTTTGGCCCAGCTGCCCTCACTCACTCTGCTGCTAGTGTATCAGCATAGGGGAAGCATGTGTGTGTGTGTGCATCCACATTTGTTTCCTGGGGGTCAAAGGTCAGCAGAATAAGGCGCCTTCCTTTATTTTTTGCCTACACTTATCATCCTGTCTCAAACAGCTATTCCTTCAAGAGTTCACATCACCATGACAGTGATAGCTTTGAGCTTCCCTGGACGAATTAAAGTGATACTCACATCCACCTCTCATCATGGCTTACAGGCAACAAAGTAGGTTCTCACAAAACTCATGTTACATAATTACTTTTTTTTCTTCATTGCCATAAAAAAATCGTGATTATTTAAATATAGTGGTTTAGGTTTTATGCCAAAAGAGTCACCAAAAGACCCTTTGAACTGTAACTATTGAATTTAAATTGAATTAAAAAAACACACAATTAGAGGTATTACATACTGAATCGATTTATTCTCAAATGACAACAGTGGAAACATTATTAGGACACTGTATTTTTAAATATAGTTTTTGTGGGCATTTCTATGCCTTTATTATATATTTGACAGTGGAGCAAGGGCAGAAAATAAGAAGGGAGAAATATCGGGAATCACAAAGGTCCCAAGATGGTCTCAAACTGGGATATTGTGGATAATAATTAGTACTTTAAACTCTTATAAGCTACCAGGGGGGGTCTTTGAGACCCATGATTCAAAATTATCAATACAATGTTTTTTTTTGCAGTTACATTATTCAACTGTGTAACTTCTTCTATTGTTGAGTTGTGAATGTTTGTAGGTTTTTGCACCATTAATGAATCTGTGTGCTGTGGTTCTGCTCATATTTGTGCATGCGTGAACATTTCTGTGCAACTTCAAATATGCACACACACACCGAGATATTTCTACATGTCAGTGTGTGTGTGTGCATGTGGATGCTGTGCATACTCAAACTGTGGATTTCTCTGTGCGTGTGTAAAAAACATATGGTGAGTCAGTGTGTAGGAGTTAAGCGGCAGTGTGCCTGTAGGAGGAGGGAGAGCTGTTAGGTGGTGATGAAGAGGAAAGAGGATTCAGGTTGTGCACCAATAGGTGGCACTCTACCCTTTTGTGATTGGCTACGGTGGCCAAAGTCAGGTCTGGAAGCACATGTGTTTGCATCCCAACGGAACAGGAAGTTGGATGATACAGCTACCTTTTGTTCAGGCCTCTGGTTATTTCTGCTGCTGGCTGCTCTTAGTGTAGAGGAATAAAAGCAGAGTGCGAGGAGAGTGTGACTTGGGGGAGGGGGTGGAGTTTACACCACTATTGGTGATTGAATGGAGAGTTATCACTGATGGGGTTAGAAGCTCACTTTCCTTTAGACATTTATTTACAATGCATGCCTTTATGTGTGCCATTACGTGGTGTAAGTAAAAATAACCCCAAAAACAAAAAAAAACATTGAATGACTGGTTTCATGATTTGGAAATGTACTTCATGTATGTTTGTTCATGTTTATATATAGGCTGTATTATGTGTCACTGAATGCCAACCAACACACAGTGTCGTAATCTGTAGTTAACTGTAGTATAACCCATTCAGAGTACAACACATTGAGACATTGAGACTGATATATATATATATATATATATATATATATGTAAATGAGTCACTGACTAAAACAACATCCCTATAGTTTTCTCATTACATCTCATATAACATCATTACTATCATCACCGGGAGCGATAAAGGACTCACATTTAGTGTACAGTAGCATTCATGTGTGAAATGAGAATTATTGGCTTCATATCGTGTGATTCAAAGTAAAACATGGAACTGGTTTGATTAAACCATTGTGATCTTCTACATAAGGATAGACTGCAATGATTCAAAAATGTAATTTACATGTCCTAGACTGGAAATTGTGGCTATAAAGATTAGAAAATGTCCAGCTAAGTAGGGCTTCAGAGATTGCATTTTCAGTCTTACAACAAAGATTGTATTTTCAAAATAAGCAGAGCTTCAAATGTTACTTTTAAATTCTATATCACAGTGGCATTTTTATACAAAATGGAAGAGAGAAATTCATGTATTTATATACATAACCTGGCTTTATTGAACATAGTAATATACAATCATGTGGGAAAAGTGAGCAAGGTTTTACCTATTAACAGGGGACAAGAGACCTGGATATGCAAATATTATTTACTGTTGCAGTAAAAACAGGCCTTCCTGATGACAATTAAAACTAATATAGAGGAATGTGTACAAGGAGAATGTGTGGATGAACTAAACTGCTTGAAATACAAAAGTTGGTGGTCTTGTCATTCAAACCAGTACAAATGTTAATGCAGTGCAGCTGATCATCAAGCAGGGTCAATTAGTTGGAATACAAATAGCAACCTACATAAATACTTAATCATATTCACAAAATATACAGATACAAATAATGATGTAGAGCATTCATTGTCTTCTAAATTGTATCCACAATTTCTAGGCAAATGACTTATGAAGTGTAAAAATGAAAAAAGAAAAGAGATTAACGCTGACGAAATGAAACAATCAATAAAGCCCATGCCTGTGGAATAAAATTAAATGACTAAAGGGCAGTTCATGGCCGCAGTCACCATAGCAATATAATTCTATATTCTATGGAGTTTACAACCTTCTACATTCAGCAACCCTAACAAGGACATAAAGGGTCGGAGGTCATGCAAGTGCGGTTCTCGCCGTGGTGCGATGGAGCTGAGCCGCTAGGCTGGGGTCAGAGGGCAGATCAATAGTGTCACTGATAAAAGCTAACGAGCTCAATCAAATGAGAAAAAAAAGCACACTCAGTCACGTGCACACACATCCATACACACCATCCCATTGCAGCTTATTTCTGTTGGACTATTCCACTGAAGTTTACTCAACCGCTGGAGGTGGGAGGTCGTTGGTGTTCTGAGACTCCATTGGGTTTGAGCCAACAGTTCTCTAGCAGTCTTAGTTCACTGGCAGTCAGGTTTTCCCGCAAAAGTGCCTGACCTACAGGGCAATAGGAGCTGAAATGCCCCGTCTCATCAGCCTCTGCCTCAAAAACAGAAGGGAGGAAGAGGGTGATGAATGAAGTAGAGAAAGAGGGAGGATACAAAGATAGTTCATACAGTCTGACACCACTGTTTTCTTAGTCCTCAGGGGTACAAAGAAAAAAGGACATGCAACAACAGGCCTTTGAATAAAGAAATCCTCTGCACCCCATAATTGACACTGGAGACTTGAGTTTGTGTCCTGTCACAAGTTTTCCTTTTTATGTAGCCTAACCCATAACCCTACCTCAGTCATATCATAGTTGTAATTCATGGATATTGTAGAAAGCAATAATTAAAAATCCTTGGCACCGGATGTAATCCGAGGTGTTGTAGAATTGTCCAATAAGTTCTGGTGATAAGAGTTGCTTGTTTGCAACCAGTTCATGAAAGACTTCAGAATATGGTATTAAGCAATGGATCCAAACCGTGGGGGTCCAACCAGAGTCTATATTGCATTGTTATAGCATTGCATATATTTATTCTGTGTTAATGATGAAACATTTGAATCATGCATTATCTATTTATGTTATCAGGATTGTTGAACTGAGCTCCACCATTCTGGTCTCGTCACAAGTCAAAGGGCTCACAGGAAATATACATTACATTATTATTATTATAATTACATCAAATGAAGAGTTTCCTTCCAAACCCGAATAAAACCCCAAACCATAACACAGTATTAAAGAACCAGGATGTCATGTTGCTTTTGTTCAATACATTATATAGATAGGTCCCTCAGTATGAGCAAGATCGATTAAGAACACATGGGTAATTTCCCCCTATTGTACAGCTTTATTTAACATAAAGTCTGAATGAGAATTTTCATCAAAATCTAACACCCACTAAAGAACCAGAGGAAGTGTACCGTTTTCAACTGTACTGTCATCTTTTGGCACCGTGTGCAGTTTTTTTCTTCCTATTTCAAAAGGTGCCTGTGTTAATAAGAGACACCTTCAATGAGAACATCCTCACGGATGACGGATGTCATGAGGAAGCAAACACACATCAGTTTATATTTAGACACCACATGGCTTAAACATGTTACAATATCTACTTAATTAGAAGCTCTGCATAATAATATGCAAATCCACACAAGTGTTCATTGAATTCATATTCATGAAAATGTTTTGGCCTTTTGTATAATTGATGATGATAGGTTTAGGTGTCTATCTTTTGCTGCTTTTTTAAAAGAAGCCTGCGCTGTCATCTCAAAAAAGAATTGGCAACCAGTGTAAGCATCCTTTAACATTAAACCGCTACAATAAGCATAAACAATATAAAAGAAAAATGATGTTAGCATATAAAGGACTAAATATTCTCTGGGGAAAGACGGGTTTGTTGCCAGGATACAGGCTACTGTATGAGACGCTAGCAATGATATGTAGTAGTAGTAGGTTATCTGTATGTTGGTTTTTTTTGCTTTTCTTTCACACTTACCATCCAAAGTGTTAGCATCCATTGTTGCACTGAAGTGTCTTGCATGTCATACATTTGCTCTTTCATGAAATGTCTGTTTTGGGTGTGTTCCTCACTTGTTCCTACTGTGTTTATACCAGATGGATTACAGATTTGAGTTTTTACTTTGTGATGGTCATTCAATCATATATCAATAATATTTCAAAGTTTATTCCTGTCTAAAGGAAATGTTTCTCCATCCACATATCTATGTGGCAGTTATTATTCAACGAGGCCTATGTATCTGTGGAACACACCTTAAAAACCCTTTGAAGATTTCGCCTCACATCCTCTGTACTCCACCAGTGGAGGGAAATTAAGCCAATGGACCAAAAAATAGCAGGTGTTGTGGGGAAAGAAAATAAAGAGTGGAAAGAAGAGCTGGGAGTTCAGTCAGTCACATTGGATTCAGTCAGCACAAAGGGTAGACTCATTCCCTCAAATCTGTTCTAAAAATCATAGAAGGGACTGTGTCATTTCAAACAAACAAAATCACTATGTGTGGAACTGCATGCATATTGCACGCATAAAGATATAAATACATACAAAAAAGTAGTGGCTCTGCCTCTGGTTCTGCAGAGCTAGCTTAGCCATTGCATCCTGCCCCACCTACTCAAGACAGAGAATGCAGGACAGACACTGAAAAAGTGTCATACAACTTTTTTAAATATTGGGGAAAATAAATAATGAACTGAAAGACACAGATAGAGATGTTGTGCCTGTTTGAAATGATTCCAGAGCCTGGGGCCCACAGGCTGTGAGCTCCCAGGTCAAGTTGGCAATAGGAGCTGGTACATCTGCTCTCAAAACACTCGCTTTCCAGGGAGGTACTTAAAAAAAATACAATGCACTGAGGCGGCATAAAACAGTGCTTGGCAAGCGTCTGTCATGTAGTTATTGTGTAAATGTGTATGTGTGTCTGTGTGCCTGTGCAGGTGTATGAAATGTGTGTGCATGTCTCATTTCCAGGAAGACAAACACTTGGCTTACACGGTATCCCTGTAAGACAGAAGGAAGAGAAAAAGGTAGAATTAGCAGAGAGAATTGCACTTGTGTAAAGTGTGTGAGTGTGAGAGACGGGGAGAGCAAGAGGGGCACCCTGGTATGCTGCCAAGAGTATCTAAAGGTTTTCTCATCCAATTATGGATTTTATATTTGATCATATTCAAATATATACAAATAAATGCATACACCTCCACACACACCTACTCCATCTCACATGCGTCCACATCTGCCTGTACAACGCACATTGGTATGATGTAACAACATTCTCCGGATCAGTCTTGCTGTGAAGCTTGGCATCCGTTCGAGGCTGAATTTAAAATTTGAATTTATTCAGTCCCTCGCTGCCAATGTTGTTCAAAAAGACCTTGTGAAACCCGTCTAGGAACCTCTGCCAGGTAGTTCACACCTCCACCTCCTCCGCCTGATGTGCTAAAGCAGGAGACACTTTTGACAGCACTGAGAGCCATTTTCAGCCAGAGAACTTACATGGCTGCTGGCAATAAAAGCCAACTTTTTGTGTTGGTCGGTGGGTAGGTGAGGAGGCACTATGGTATAGAATAGCTACTGTGTCCATGTGCTTTAAATGACTTAGCTAATGAAAACAATTGCTAAACTGTTTGCAGTATGCAAATGTAGGTTTGTATGTGTAGCTATATGTGACTGTGGGATAGTGTGAATCTTTATTAAGCTAAATAATAGGTTGCCTGGCCATATGCTCAATAGTGTACATATTGTATATGATTTATGTAGTGTTGCGTATGAGCTACACCATTCGTGGTTATAGTTGTTGCAGTAATGACAGTCTGCTGTGTTAGGGTTGTTATGAGAAGCAGATGAGTTGAAGTTGTTATGTGCGGCAGAATTGAAGCTGCTCTCCGCAGGTTATTGGACATGACATTTGGTGACAAGGATTAGATTTTCCATTTCCACCTTTCTCTCTGTTCCTTACCCTGCCTTGTGAGACGCTGGATCCATGGACACACTGACATGAATCGTTTGAAACATTCATTGCGGCCATCGGATTAACAGACGCCAGCAACAACCAGATGAGAGCCATACTCATCCACAACCTAGGAATCGAGGGACAGCTGATTTGTTTTGACTCTCTAACCGGTTTGCATATACGCTGCATGTGTCATATGGCTGTCTTTACATTCCACTGCCTCGCAGATCAGTATACTGCGGCGGATTGTGAGTAAGTCCACCATTACGTAGCCAACCGCAGGGGCCTGTGTAAGTTTGGGGCACTGGAGGATGAACAGAAAAGAGATCAGCTAGCTGAACACACTAATAACCTGAAACGTGTGATGTCCCCTGACGATTTAACACAGGCTAAAATGGAAATAACATTCTGAATCTGTGGCTGGTTTGGCGTTGCAACTAGCAACCTCCAGCCCCTCCTTCTCCCAGCCCATGCTACCGACAAAGGTCACCTAAGCATTGTGAAAGAAGGGGCTTAGTGTTGTGGCCAGGTATTGGTAAAGACGGCACAGCCTGCATTGTCAGAGGGAAGACTTGCCAGCCGCCGCTGCCAACCTCTGCAGCATTTGCAGTAGCCACCCAAGCCTTGGTAACACATCCAGGTGGACATCTACAGGGAGCTCCATGGCATCCCACAGCATTAGCACGTCCTGGTGGTAACCTCCATTCAAAGTGGCAACAGGGTCCGTTACAGCTCAGGTGGTCACAGACTTCCTTGGCTGTCTGTTTGCTCGGTGAAGCATCCCTAACATAATCGCTACGGATAATGGCCATGAGTTTGTCTCTGCTGAGTTTAAAATCTTTGTGAAGGACCAGGGACTCCATCACATCCGCAGAACTGTCTACCACCTGGAGGCAAATGAGGGGGGCGGCGAGGTTCAACCAGGCATTTGAAAAACTGTGCCAGAGTGCACTTGGCAGATGACCTTCCTTTTTCAGCTGCACTGCTCCGGACCCTGCCGCACTACCGGACAACACCACACTCCACTATGGGCAGCTCCTAAGCCCTTCTAATGATGGGGCGTGAGCTGCAGCTTCCCCTTGGTGCACCACCAGCAGCGCATCAACAGAGTGGCAAGGTTTCAGACCATCAAAGTCACAGGAAACAGCAGTTTGACAAGAGACGCATGTCACCAACCAGCTGGGGCCAGCCACCTTTTGCTTGTTTGACAGATCTTGGTGGCATGCAAGCCGGCAAAGGAAAGTGGCACCGAGATCCATCATAGACCCATAAACTGATGCAGACATAATTTCCCTGCTGAGCAGCTGCAGGTTCCAGTTGGGCACTCACTGGAGACAGCAACCTGAACCCCTGGCTAAACCAGAAGCCCACCTGGCCTGATTCTGGGCCAGGCAACGTTACCTTAAACACTATGTCACAGACCTTTGTCTTCCTAAAGTGTTCAGACCATAGTCGCTCCCTTGGCAGAATAATCCACACGGCTATGTTGGTAACTGGCAGTCTACCAAGTTTACCTAGTTAGGTTGCAAGTAAAGGTTCAAGCATAAGCATACTGAGTTGTTTTCATATGAGGGGAAGCATGGAAAAGCTATATTTCAGTTTGATGGTGCTAAACATCAGCAATAATGCAGAACATGGTGTCCCTGGCATGCATACGATAATAATACACCGCCATAACTGGAGGCAAAAAATTCCATGACACACAATATATTTATACAAGACAAAAGGGATAAAATCAAAAACTGCAGTTTGACAAAAGGTCAAGCTGTAATTATACGTGGTTAGATCTTGTCACCACTGAGAGTTAACTAGTGACACAATTTGAAACAAAATGTTGATATGTCTATCTGCAGTTTAATTTATCTTACTGAATATACTGATTTTAACAACTGTTGTCGACAAAGTTTTAACAATTTCATATTCGCCAGCCAATCAGCAAAATGTAATTTCTGTGGCCATTGTATGATAACTATATCGTTAATTATGTATTATAATTAATTATATATAATAAGTATATTGTTTGTATTTGTCCATTCTGTACAATAGGAAATCTTAACTGTTGACAGGCTATCACATATCAGTTACTTTTAAGTAAGAACCAGCCTCATTAGCAAGTAAGAACTCATAATTGTATCCACTGTCACTTAAAATGAGCAAGCAATGTTCAGTGTCAGTGTCTTGCTATAGCGTACACTGACAGGTCACACAACTGCTGACAGACTCATGTTGGTTCTTGCAGAAACTGAACTTTTGACCTTTTGGTGATGGGACCCTTTCTCTTTAGACGGACTGCCCTGCTGCAGTAACTGTATTTGCCAAAGTAACCGGATGGCCAATATGCATCTATACAGTCTAGTAAAGTAGATGGATAGACGAGACACATTTGCAAAGTCCTATGGAGACCAGATTCTGCTTTGCACGGAAATGACTGGATGATTAATGCTGAGTAGATGAGGTAGAGGGACACCATCTCTGCTCATCCTGTCTTATCAGAGAGGAAGCATGGAACAGGCACTTCACCATGGGAGAGGGAGAGAGAGAGAGAGAAAAGTGGTTGGGGAGTATAGCGGCAGGGAGGGGGTAGCAGAGAGAGGGAGAGTGTGTGTCTGAAAGAGTGACACTGAGATAAAGTGAGAAATAGAGAAAGCAATTGAGTGTGAGGGATGGTAGACGAGAGAGAGAGCCTGTATTTGTGGAGTGAAAGTAGGGGCAGAGATCAATTTTCTTGTGTGATAATTTATCTTATGAGGAATTGTGAATGTTCACATTTCAGCGCTTGAGTGGGCACACAGACGTCCATGTAAACACAGGTAGATGTGTGAGAAATGTGCACACGCAAACACTCAAACTAGGTGACAAAAGCAGATGTAGCAATTCCCTCGAGAAATATGATAGATAGGGGAACGCTGTTTATATTGGTCTTCTTCGCTCCCTGTCTGAGTGGCCTGTAATTGAATGATCATTACACCAAAGTTATGGCTACTGCCCCGCAGTCGAAAATAGGGATTGAGTTGGAAACAGCATTTAGTAGTTTTGATTTATGACCAACAATGAGGAAGTTGTTTTTCAAGCCTGGCACTCTGATGGGCAATAAAGAGGGGCAAGGCTTATCGCCTGCTGTACCCACTCTGACACACATACACCAGTCAGCCAGCCAGCCTGCAACCAGTCAGCCAACCAGCTGGGGCCCTTCATGGAAGGAAGTGTTTTCATCAAATTTGTTTCCTTCATGTCTCGCCCTGAATGGTGCTATTCATTAAAATAGCCTCCAGTCGGTATAGGCACTGCTGCCATGGCACATTTATACACTTGTCCGCCTGTATCCTCACAGAAGTAGACACACACACACACACGCACTTACAAATCCACCTGCACACACACTTGCACAAACAGAGAGTCTTTTCTTCTGGTCCAGCTCATCTTTGCAGGAGGGCCCTCTATATTAAAAGTAAAGCTACAAAGAGATAAAGAGGTATGCTGCATGCACTGTTATCTGCTTTCAGTTGGGGCTTATGGAGCTGTATATTTATCTATCTGGAGTGAAAAGGACGGCCTCCTTACATTTAATTGATGTCATATGTGGATTAAGGTGGATCTAACTGAGAATTAAGGGGTTGCTAGTGTGGGTGGTGCTGCATAGAAATAGCTATGAAATGTGAAGTGTTAACTATGGAAGTGTGAAGCATTGTACGGTGGACTGTGATTCAGCTGTGGCCCAGATCACTGAGCAGGAATGCTTTCATCAGAGCTCGTGTCTACAAAACTTTGAACAGACTCACAGTTCAGCCATATCATATGTGTGTTATTGAAATCTTAACACCCAGCCTCTCAAATTCATCTTCATTAGCCAGATCTCATTTTACCGGGCTATATGCAAATCAGGGCAAGTCATACTCCAGTCCAGAGGGTTTTGATAATGTACTTGACGCTGTTTTTGCTCATCATCACAGGCTCACGCAACTCCCTCAACATGCAGATCACTGCTCCATTATCCATGCAGATCATTCAGGGGAAGCATTGATTAGAGATCAGATATATGCTGTGCATGAACAGTATGTTATGTCTTCTTTATGAATGTAAGTTTTTGTTATACTTATATGTGACTGATATACTTATTTGTGATGCTGGCTAGTTCCAATATTATCTGGTCAGTAAAGATTGACATTTCTTTTTTTTATTATTTTGTGGGAAGTAAATATCCACTACAAACGTCATGGTGGCGGCTAGACTGAGTTGTTGGATTCTTCGACTTGTTGGTACGCAGCCATTTTGTTAAAGTTAAAGTAAATTCTACCACACTATCTGCAGCAACCCTATGTGACAGCTTTTGTCTATGTTAGATATCTTGATTTTCATGGTGAGAGTGATGTAACCAAAATCAATCACAGCGACAATCTGTGGTACACTGGCTGGTCAGCTACAGGTTCAAACACCACTGGGATATACAGTTATCCGCCCTGGGGCATGGTGTCACCTCCTCTTTCCTGTCATCACTCCCCCCACTCACTGCACTTGTTCAGTCATACAGTAGATTTGAATGTATGCTGACATTCTTCTGTTTTGCACACAAGTGTTTACAGAAACACACATGCAAATTAGATTGCATGTTATTTCCGTATTTCTGATTCCTGTTGATTCCCAGAGCCTGAAGGCCACCCTTCTTCTGCTGTCAGGTTCTACTTTCTCGCTTAAAGTCCTTATCAATTAATAGAAACAGTTGAGACAGTGTCACTAAGAGGGTTAGTCACACAGAACTATCCCAGTGCCTGCCAACACTGTCATGTCATTTGACTTGTCTCAGTTCAGGCCTCAGAGCTGTTCCCTTTTTAGAAAAAGAGCAAGGCAGGGAATGAAAGAAGCTGTAGAAAAGCCCCGGAGTTAGGAGTGGTGAAGCCCATCAATAGCATGCACATAAATGCACAACCAGGCATACACATCTGTTTATAGCATTTGGTTGGGACAAATCAGACTCCCAAACTTGCATACACACACACGTGCATAAATAAAGCTTTTTCCTTCAACCGGCAAAACCCATCAGCGCTCACAGGATCCATGGAGGTGATGTATGAGAGCAACATACATCTGTTGTTGTCATCCAAACACCAAAGAGTGATTTCATTTGTTGACAGACATATTGCTTTGGCAATAACAACGCCAGGAGAACTGCCATGCGTTACAACTGTGAATCACGTATATGTCTCAGTTTATCACATGCATTTAAAGACACCACTTGCGAAAATGACATGAATGTGCCTCTGAGCCTCTACGGTCCACGCTGGCAATGACAGTAGCTATCGTGCACATTTTCAAGTGGCATTCTTTGTGTTGCGTGGTGTTTTGATTAAAGTCCCAGATACCACAGCTATTATGTTTTAAAATGGTTCAGCAGAAGTAGATAGGAAACAGGCCAGTAGGGTTAGGGTGTGATAGGCTTTTATAATCACCATCTAAAACCTGTAATACTTTTCTTGCAATCATTAAGACTATAGTTCACTGTGTATGTAAAGCACAGACACCTACAGGCTATGAGTACTGCAGCCTACAGTGCTGGACACATCGAAACATTGAATGACAAATACACGGCCTGCCAGTTTTGCCTGGTGGTCTTATATTGCAGTTGTAAAATGACTATTGTATTAAGAATGTGACCAACTCTTCCACTCTGCTGACACATTTGAAAAAAAAAGCCATATGGTAAATAATTAGAGCTGGAAGTGTAAGAGCTTTGTGTGGCTGCTGAATAATACATCAACTTAGACATTACAACCAGATTATTATATTGGGATAGTTCTGTGCACTGAACCATGTGGTATGGCTTATAATGTGACTTTAAATATGGATTATTGTGCTCAGAATCAACACATACATTATAGACTCAATGTGCAATATAGTGTGTGATGTGGTGTTTTTGACCAAAGGTACAAACTGCAACATCATATAGACACTCATTTCTCTATTCTTATGTTAAATAATAAGACAATAACAAATTGCAAGATCCAACAACTTTGATGAAGTCAAACAGCTCAAGAGCATATGCACCAACTTTGAAAGCTGACAAATAATTGTCTTGAAAACATTTTCAAAAGTTAAAACAGGCCAGGTATTTTTTTGCGGTTGGTCTTTATTCATTTTTTAATAAATTTAAAAAAATGTGTTCACAATTAGAAGTTTAAAGATGCGGTCGTAAACTTGTTCACGTGTCCTACCAATCTCATCAATGCACACACAAATACAGAACTTGCGCGTATGTTTGAGGTTGAGCGAGATTTACCCAAACAAATTATTTTCAGACGAGGAGGTGCAGGAATTATTCGTAATAAACATGCCATCTACTCACCTGGACATCTCCATCGTGTCCTTAGTGAGATAGACAATCCAGTAAACCAGGTTGAAGGCGCCAAACGAAAGTGGGAAGAGGATGCGGGAATATTTGTCGATGATGCTGGTGCCCGTCAGGACATTGTTGTCTGGCACAGCTGAACCCTGCTGCAGGAAGGCTTGGGCATTGACAGGTGGGTTGGGAAATGTTTTGGCAGGGCGGTCAAACAGCGGGGTAGAGTTCATCCTCTTCTTTAGCACACTCCTGGCATCCACCTTGGAGAGGGAAAAGGGAAAATGTATATGATTGGTATGAGGAAACTGACATTAAAGAGAATAGTACATGATGTAATATGAGGGTATTAATAATGAAACGGGTGCTGCGCTGTTTCCAGAGACATAAAATCATCGTATGTTATGTGCTAAAATATTAATGCTGTGGCACAAACTGATTGTGAAGGGACAACTTGCTATAATGGAATATATATCAACACATTACACAGAGAGTAAGAAAAATTATATAAAAAATAATCCTGATGTTAGTGCCATAATTACACAGCTAGTTAATCACTGCATGTGGGAAATGTGTGTGTCTGCAAAAACTGTCTCGGATACCAATGAGTACCACAGGTAATTAAGCTCAACAAAGGAAATCAATGATATTCTGTTTTCCATTTGATGTGATTTCCATCAACCCGTTCCATTAAGATTGATAGAGTTATGGGAAGCAAACAAAACATCTTAAACAAAAGAGACTTGCAGTATATTGACACATAGTTAGTGCTACGCCTCATCAGATTTGAGTAAATCAGTGTGATCTCAGCACATACTGCCTTCTCCAATAGTTATAAATCAGCTACAGTATGTGTATGGAGCGAAAAGGGAGAATACATCTTGGAAATGGGTCAAGGAACACCGTGTTGCCTGTAGTGTCGGAGAGAGTGAGAGAGACAATGAAAGAGAGCGAGACATTTCTTTTTATAAAGATAACAATACTCTGTAAATTACTGTATCAACCTGAAGAGCCATAGAAATAGTACAAACAGCCATTTCTTGATAGATCAAGTAATGACCTAACAGTAGCTCCATTAATATGGAGATGAGCATTATGGAACATTTATACATTTTATCTCTATAAAAACAACATAATAATGAAATATTTAGCATATTGTCATACAACCTTATGATTGCAAGACTGTTTACAATGTCATACAATGTTTACATTTGTTTTTTGGTCATTTGGAACCCATGTGGGCGTGTAGCCCCCAGCTAATGAGCAGGAAGGGCAGCTCATTCTCATTCCCGGGTCAAACACTGCAGCTTTATCCCGCCCCTCGGTGTGCTGAGGCTCACATACCTCACAGGCCTGCATGCACAGAGAGAATGGACCACAGCAAAAGGAAGCGTGCCTTGGGCTGCATTCATTAAAAAAAATCAGCCACCTTCCCGCAGGTTTGCGATGAAGTATGAATCTGTTTATCTGTTCCTTAGAACGTAACCGTCTTGAAACAATCAGAAAATAATGTTTTATTCTTTTCATTCACAGTTTTGTTCTCACAGACAAATCCCAGAGGGATCCTCTCCACTGCTGAGAATTTCAACAGAACCACTTTGACACAGGGAGGAAGGGCACTGACTGATGGATGTACTGATGGATGGATGTATGTATGTATGTTTGTTTGTTTGGGTGCGGGTATTGATATGCATGGGTGGGAGCTACATGTAAGTGTGTTTCATTATGTATGCGTAGGTGCGTGTGTGAAATAAGGTTACTCTAACTGTGCACTACCAATATTGGTTGGGAGAAAGAGGAATGAGGTTCATCTGAGTGGGTGTTGAGTGGGTGTGTATACACTTATGGATGATCATAAATGGAGGAGATGTGGAGCAGTACGTACTGAATGCATCAGCTATAATACTGTACTTTCATTGTTTAGTTTTAGAAAGTAAGAGAATAAAAGTGAACATCAGTCGGGATTAAAAATAAAATATACAAAGATTATTTTATGAATTGGTGTTTGTGTCATGATATTAATTCTTAAGAATATCAACCAGTAGAATATGGAATAAAACTGAAAAGGGAGAGATTACCTGATCATCAGCTACAAATAAAATGTAAGGTTACGTCTTTCACAACATCCTCTAAATATTACACTGCATTCTCAACATGAACTGTGGAAAACTTACACCAATGTTGACTGACATGCAAGAAAAAAAACATTGAAAAACTTTTCTGACTTCTGGTTATGACAAATCCTGCTCTTCCTTCTCTTAGTTATAAGTTCATACTTTAACCACTAGCTTCCTATGTGAAGTGAACACTAAAAAAACGATTAGGCCTTCTAAAACGCAAGTGATAACATCTCCCCATTTGCAGTCATATAGTCTCTCTTACACAAAGCTTAGAGGAAAAGTCAAACATTTCACTAATGCCTTTTCTCTATTCGGAGTGATACAGTGGTTGCTCAGGGCTAAACTTACATTTATGTCCATCATTTCAGCAGACACTGCTCTACTTCTTTTCTTTGCCGAACAAATATTAAGTCTGCCGCGGGCACGCAAGAATGTTGGCTTTAAACATTGGTTAAAACAAAGATTTTGATGTCCCCCTAATGTTTTCTCAGTGGGCCATGCGTTACCAAGTCACAGAGTAATGTGTGTGTGCTGAGGTTAATAACAACAAACACTGTGAATGTAGCCTATCCCTATTGTATCACTAATAATCCAGACTAACATATACATCAAACATTCTTAAAACCTGTATGACAATTAAAGATAGTGTTTTGGAGCAAATTTTGATGAGCATTACCACGTTTTATTCACGCTTATTCTCTACTAGGACACAAGCGGTGACACATGATGACGTGCATGAGCAGGAGGTTGACTAAATACCCTTCCTTGCTGATTGCAGATGTCAGTAATGCAAATGATTAGTGCATGCAAGCCATACATCACGGATTGCCTAATCAACATAAAAGGGGTCTCTTGGTTTTTCAACCTATTCCACTGATCACAGTACAGTTATAGTGGCAGGCCTCAAGGATACACACAGCGTATTGTGTGACAACCAAGAAAACTCCACAGGTAGCTCTAGGTACAGTGCACGACATCTGTTGTCAAATCTCTGGCCGGAGCTTGAAAATCAGAACTCTCAGGACTAATTATCAGGACACTGTGACACCAGGTTAATGCTTGGAAATCAAACCTGTCCCGATGTAATCAGGACCCGTCTATAAATAAAGGTCCCCTCTTTCTCTCTCTTTCTCTGTTCTCCTGTATTTCCTCCCACCACTATTTTATTTTCTGTTTATTTCCTGCACCACATACTGCACCGCCTACTCACACAAGCCACTGAAAACGCATGCAGCAGCCTTTACTCACACACGGATAAACACCCCCGTCCCCTTTGTGTTTACATTCGTATATCTAACTCATTAAATGGAACATTTATCTTGTTGCTGTGAGGTGTCCTTTCCTGTTATGGCTTTACCTGACAGTCATAACAGGTAGTGTTTGGCGTGACTGTTGGATGGCTATTTCTATCCCCAATGATACACCATTGTGTTTCTTTCCCTTTTCTCTGTGTAATGAAGAGTCTTTCCTCCTACATATTTGTTGAAAGCAGTCATTTTCCATGATGCATCCCTCCTACTCTCTTTCTCTCAGAGTAACTCTCTCTCTCTCTCTCACATACGCAACACAAAAACAAACCCCACTGGTCCCCCGCATCCATCTCTCCATCTTGCGCTACAAAAAACGGACTGGGCCAGCTTTCTCAGCCCCCACTCTACTGGCTGCCCTCCTTCATGTGAGCCTGCAGTGATCTGCTGGATATTCCCTTAATCTATGGCTGTTACATAATCTGCAGCAACATCGTTCACAGAGCCACTGGCTGTCTCCTCGTGTCACTCTGTGGTTATCACACAGTTACAGGGCAGAATAGAGGACTGGGAGAGAGGGATGGATTGATGATAGATGTGCTGAAGGATGGATGGATAAGGCATCATATAGAGTGATGAGGGAATTGTGCGGATGTGGGGGGCATAAATTGCTGCAGATTACATGTGTGCATATATACAGGCCTGTATGAGGGTCTGAGTGTGTGCTGCAGATTATGTGTGGACGAGCATTCTTGTGTTGGGCTGTGAGGAGAAGCGTGGATAAAGTGGAGATTGTGGCGTTTCAGTGTGTATATGTGGACAGCACATTCAAACAAAAAGTGAGGGAAAAAGAGGTGTGTGTGTGTGTGTGTGTGTGTGTGTGTGTGTGTGTGTGTGTGTG
>NW_022280076.1:624537-689864 GCF_004355925.1 Anarrhichthys ocellatus | reverse complement strand
GTGTGTGTGTGTGTGTGTGTGTGTGTGTGTGTGTGTGTGTGTGTGTGCATGTGTTTGAGGGGGAAGAAAGGAAAGAGGGATGAATCTATGGATTAGATGTAGGTGAGCGTGAGACTTGGTCTGGGATGGGGCAGGGGATGAAAGAGAGACTGTACACATTACAGTATAGTGTACATTTGAAGAAAGAACTTGAGAGCAAGTCATGAAGTAGAAATTCTACATCAGTGATATAAAAATAAAATAAACCATCTAAATCAGTCAGAATCAAACACAATTTCATACACGTCTCTTGAGTAACATGTGCTATGTGGACGCAGAACCACTGAAGCAACGTTAAAGAAGGGTACAGTCCACAATGAAGAAAATAAAATAAATAACGCAGCTCCAATCCCTCAACGAAGATGTTCAACTGGTGGAATCTTAACAGCAACGAACCAGAGATTGCAAGAGGTTGCTATATGACATGATGAAAGCCATCAGAGGAAAGTAACTCTAACCACTGGCACAGATAAATATCATAGTTTTGGTCGTCCAGGGTTTAAAACCCTGCTTAATCATGAAAAGAAAAGACAAAATGTAATTTTCTGTTGCTTTGTTTGGTACCTACTGCCACAAGGCAAGACAGAGTGATGATAAGTTGCCTGTCAACATACATCTGGCCTTTAACACCCTATACTGTACGTATATATAGTGTATAAAATGAACACATATGGAGCATGTGACTTTAATGTATTTGAACAGTCACACTGGATGTATGCCTTTACACACCGTATTTAATCATTTTATTTAATGTTCGCTGTTGGTATCTGTTCAGCGGTTTGTATCATATTTATAATTGCTTGCTTTTTCTCGATCCACTTTTCATTTTGTAATTATGCCTTTGCAACACAGCTGTGTTTACATGTTATACTAATAAAGCTAATTGGAATTGGAAAAAGATCAGAACATTGAAATTGTTATCAAAAGGCAAAGATCTGAGAATGGATTTAGACAGAAGGGGAGACAAACAGAACAATACAGGCAGGAGGAAAAATAGAGACATGTTTAGCAAGAGACTGAGACCCAGAAAGATGAAAAGGGACGATGAAAATCAGACATATAGAGAGATGATAGTGACAGAAGGATTACATGTATAAATCCAGAATAGTATCTGACTTCAGTACTGCAGGCTATACTGGCATCATTTTCCCTCTGTTGGGTTAACCCCTTGCACCCAAATGACAATCATTCCCGCAAATATCACGGCCCATCTTCTCCAACCTGAATAATATGTTATAAGCATATTGTTGGTGGGATCTGTATACCCATGCTTTTAGCTAGTGCAACAATTTCCAAAAATGTACACGAATATAGTTAAGGCTTACATCAGCCCGATATGACCGATCCGCATCATTAAAAAAGGCATTTGCTAGGATTGACTAACTTTATTGTTCAAAGCTGCAGCTGATACTAAAACCATCCCTTTCTGCAGGTGCTTCACTGACTCCTAATGTAAAAGCAATGGTACATCATTGACGTGTACGTAGAAGTGTTGGCAGTCAGCTAACACCACCAAAATTGGACTTGATGCACATTTTCTAATTTCATATCGATAAGTTGCTCCAAAACATTACATGGACAAAATACTTGTCCAAAGTCCAACACAGGTGAGCGGCTCCGAAAACGAGTACTGACTTTTCAACGACAAACTTTTAGCGAATGTAGTTAAAAGCCCTGCGGAGAGTTATGTTATTTAGCAGCTCAGTTTAGATTTGTGAGAAAAAAAGATAGTGTGGTGGAGCCAGTGGAGTGGTTTGATGAAGAGATGTAGAGGCATGCAATGAGGCCAAGTGAAGTCCTCTTCCTTTCCTGTGAGTGCAGCATCAGCTCTGATCATCATTAATCACAGAATCTCCAGTAAGTAATCCTACCTCTGCATGTAAACTACATTAATAAGACGAGAAGAAGAGTGACACATAGAATAATGATCTAAATTAGTTCTACACTGTGTAGCCTTGTTTCCATTGTAGCATTGTATTCAAGTATTGCATTGGAGTAGCATAATGTACACGACAACATTTGATAAAAGTTGCTCTAAATGGAATATAGAATCGCCTTTGATAAATGTGAGCTGATGAAGCGAACATTCAACTCACATGACCAGAAATATATTCATATTGTCTTCATCTCCAGACAGCATGGAACATGGCCAATATCAGCTGACATGAAAGAACAATCAAAACTTGGCCAATTGAAACAGATTCCTGACAAAATGTCTCTCCCGTGGATCGGCCAAGGCGATCTGACAAAACAATGCAGCTTAGTTTATTCGCTTCAAACCAGTTGCTGGATATGTGCCTATTTCACATTTCTTTTTGGCGGCACTTCAAGAGGTCGCTTGGGATTTGCTTGACAATTAAATGGAAACACTAGAAGTGATGTTTGCAGATTTTAAAATAGAGAAAACAGAGTAATGGTATTGGTATTTGTATAGTGTTTCCATCCCACTCGACACCTAATGGAGCACGAATATATGTAACATTTGCATTTTGACAACAACATATTCGGAAAACCTGATTTCCTTCCTTGAGTTAACAGTTTAGTGAGTTCACACAGGTTTGAACTTGAGCCAGAGCTGATTTGTGAATGCACGTAAACACAACAAGTGTGAAACAGTGGAGCAGACTTACTGAGGAAACCTCTCCGTCGTTCCCCGCGGCTGCAGCCGGTGCTGCGGCTGCAGCTGCTGCCTCCTGAGCCGCCGCCTTCATGGCTGCTGCTTTCCTCAGCTCCCTGTTGGCCTGCAGGGTGGAGAAGTAGTTGACGGCCGCAAACTCAATCAGGGCAGAGAAAACGAAGGCAAAGCAAACGGCGATGAACCAATCCATGGCTGTGGCGTAAGAAACTTTGGGGAGGGAGTGGCGGGCGCTGATACTGAGTGTTGTCATGGTCAAGACAGTGGTGATACCTGGATGGAGGGAGGAGACAGAAGTTATGAGTGCACTGTTCTGTTTACATCCTATCGTCCTATGCTACTTGGGTTGAAAGGCTCGTCTATTCTTGTGTTTACTGTCGTAGTAAACTGTGGCAGTGTGTTGGCTGAAACTTTTATAAGACCGGTAACACTCTCATGTCTTTCAGATAAATATAGACCTAGAGCCTGGAGGCAGTGAGCTTGGCTTTGGATGGAGAAAGCTGTTCTTTCTCCAAGTTTCAAAAATATGCCTGCCATACCAAAACCTTACTAATGAACAATTATATCAGATTTTTTGAATCTGCACACAAATAGTCAAGACTACGACAAGTCACTTTGCTCAGCCACTGTTTGCCAAAAACTTGTAATGTGAGCTTAAGAAGTGCGAGTGCACATATATACTGTATGTTTTGCACAGGCCAGGAAAGATGTCCTCAGTGGTTAACAGTCAGAAAAATGTCAAAATCCTCTTTCTATTAATACATGGACGAACAGAGATTATTTAACATAAACTGCACCCTGTATTGTGAATATTAATGTTCTGGAATTATTAAAGAACAATGATGAATGTCAGTATGACGGTTTCTGGGAACCATCATATAAGTCAACAGCTGCTTGTTTTTCAATGCATAACAATGTAGAAGCTTGATTATGAGAGATCATTGCAATCAGCTTCATTCGGACAGACACATCAACACTTATACACGAATGTAAACAAATGCAATGTTATAAACAACTTAAAGCAACTTAAGGGTAAGTATAGCTACCGTGTCTTTTCTTAACATCAATAGATCAGGTCTGCTCACGAACATCATTTAAGTGACAAACAAAACTGCAGCATCTCTTTAGAAAAAGCCATTTTAAATCTCTTACCATCTGGCAAATAGTGTCTATAATCACATCAGCATTGCCGAGATGATAGCAGTTGAATCCCTTGTGGTTTCAGCATTTATTAGACCAAAATGCTGCAGAACTTCCGAGTGAGGTCTTAACATGAACCATAATTAATCACTGGCATACAGGTCTGGCAGCTATCAACACGAGGATAAAGTGATTTTCTGAGGACTCAGTTTGTGAATACAAATGCACAAGATCCACAGGTGCATGAGATTGAACTATGACTCGTATGTGTAGATGCCACTCATAGCCTTCTCTAAAAGGGCTGAATTTGGCATGCACTACCTAATTACATACAAACTGAAGTTTTGGATTGAGTGCTTTATGTTGATTTAAATGTTCCAATAGTGTTAGAATTAAGACAGATCCTTATTCAACTTTTAAAGATGCATGCAAACTACAAAATAATCTAATTGAAACGGAATGCAGTTTATTAATCACTTATGAATTTGAGAGGAGGATGTCAAAATAAAAAATATTGTTTCTGGTCTAAAAAAAACATATTAATACATATAAAGTAACGCAGCATGTGTAACACCCAAGCTGTTAATAGTACAACGAGGTAGGCAGTAAATGTAATTTAATTAAACAAAAAAATAATTGAGTACACAATTGATTTTCCCAAGGATTATCTTTGACACATGGCAGCAACTCTGTTTGAT
Source organism: Anarrhichthys ocellatus (assembly GCF_004355925.1). Classification (NCBI taxonomy): domain Eukaryota; kingdom Metazoa; phylum Chordata; class Actinopteri; order Perciformes; family Anarhichadidae; genus Anarrhichthys; species Anarrhichthys ocellatus. Next base: position 685,352 of record NW_022280076.1, on the reverse strand, counting down.
GGCATATAACTAGAATGGCAGGCCATGTGGCATTTCTGCCCTGCAAGCTTTGCCAAAAAGTCACTTCATCGGAAGCTAATCCGTCCATAAGCAGACGAACCCGTGCCCCTGCACTGGCGCGACAATATTAAACCAAACATCTGTAAACATTCTCGAGAAAGCCAAGCAGAAAGATGACCCAGACCCAAGCCACAAAGCATTTGCTAATATTTGTTTATCTGCTAATAAGTACTTCACAATAGAAGCTACGGGTCAGATAGGGAAGGATAAACTGACTGAAATACGGATGTGTGGAAAACAAAAAAAAAACTGTTTGTATCAATTGAGTGATAAGCAACATTGTTTTTGATATATTTAGCAGCTGTCAAAAGTTCTTCTAAAAAGTTCTACTGGCCATGGCTCCAGATTGAAGCACAGAGTGCAAAGATCCTTTTGAGCACACCCTCACAGTATATACAATTAGGAAAAACACTGTATAGATTTGAGACTGCAGGCCATTCATGAATTCCCCTTGATACATGACAGTTTGAAATGAACACAAACGGTCCATGGCAGGTGCATTTCTGAAGCATAAAACTATCAAAACACACCAACAAAATAGATATCAAGTGCAATTTTGCCTCTGGAAAAATGGCTCTTAATCACTAGAAAGGGATTTTACCTGTCTTGCCCAGATTCTAACCTTATTAAGTCAGATAGAGATCCCGACATTGAACAACTTTTCTAATGGCCCATTAACAAAGTACATTTCTAATTCACTTTCATCAAGCTAAACCAAGCAGGGAAAAGGGGCCATTGAGTACTGCGGCCCATGCTTTCAGCAAATGTGCACTGTAGTTGTGTAAATTGAATTTGCAGCGTAGGAATTTATGGGGGATTTAATGCACCCCTTAATGTATCAAAAGCATGTTCGACACAACACTTGAGCAGTGAAAGCTAACAGCTCTCAAATACAACCCCCTCCGATAGCCAGCCAACGCTGACTGTCTCAAGCTCAAGCACAAGTTAAATGATTGCGAAGGGGAGGAGGGACATGGGAAGAAAGCCTGTCAGGGTAGGAGGGAGAGGCAAGAGAAAGAATGTAGGAGGGAGGGGGATGAAGGATAAAGACAGGCTAGAAATGAAATGCTTGGGGCATTTATGTGCTTTTACATGAAAAAAGCAAGGTACAAATTAGGCCACACTCAATTAAGTCTGTGAGACTTGAGCTCAAGGGACTTTCAGCTCTTCGAGAGGTTGTTGACAATCCAGAGCACAACATACGATGACTTAATGTTCTGTCAGAGTGGAGCACATCCATACAACAATTTGTCTTCTCCTTTGACTCATTTCCAATGCTCCATGTCACATCGAGTGCATTAATAAAACCTAATCAGATAATGGCTTTTTGTTGGTGATTCGATTGCTGTCCTCTGTACAAAAGAAAATTACTACTTTCAGACCTCATAAGGAAGGTGCTTAAATTCAAGCAACGTACTTTATCGGAGTTAGAAGATAAAGTTTGGCCTTGCTAGCAAAATATCCAATATGCTGTATTTGATTTTTGCTATACAACCTCTTCTAAAATACCCAGCGCGCCCTTGGTTCGCCCCAAAGCTCCTTTTCAACAACAGCAAGTTTTTTTCATCCCATACCCAATACTGAGTGAAACGAAAACAGCAGGACGAGAGCAGTTGATAGGTTGCCACAGATGTGCTTTCAACACGGGGCCTCAACCTTCATGGTAACACCAATGATTGGGATCTAATCTCTAAAGAAGCGTGCAGGGTTGTCGAAGCGCTGGCTCGCTTACCAAAACAAGGACAGACTACAGAACCATAATCTCCAAGGGCCAGCAATGTTACTCCGCTCAGGTGCAGCTTGTCGAAAATTAACGAAAGGGGAAAAATAATGATAAAAGGAGAGGCATTTCACACATTTTCCCCATGTTTTTCCTCTTGCTTTGTCTCTGTCTTTTTGTCTCTCACTCCCCTTAGTCTCATTTTCTCCGTCTCTCGTCAGTGTCTCTCACCCTCTCTGCTCCCGAGGCTAGAGCTTGGTGGCAACTGTAGCGTAATGTAATGTGACCAAGCGGAACCTGTGAGTGCTCGGAAGAGGGCCAAGTAAACATCCTCACTCTCATTGCCCTTGCATGACCAATTTCAAAAAGGACATTTATTCCCAATTAATTCAGCTCCACCACAGTGACAGAGGATGAGAGATAATGAAGAAAGGTTAAAACATACTCTGATGACTGTGTTTGTCTTTGTTCTCTCGCCGAAGGTTGTATTTCGAGGACCACTCCGTGCAGTTCTACCCAATCAGAGCGCAGTAGATAGCGATAGGTGTGCTTGCTTAAAGCTTGCAGAGCTAGACTCACACTGGGGTCGAGCAGTGGGTGGTGAGTTGATACATATTCATTTGAGTTTTGGATACTTGAAAACAATAAAGTTTTTTCAAGGTGATAACTGAGTGAAAATAAAAACTTGATATAAACTCTTGCACAAACCTCATCTGACTCATCAGAAATACAAGAACTTCATGCTGGATGATCCATCAGAGGCACAGCTTTAGAAATTTCTGTTCTACTCAGTGAACTGACGGGATTTACATTTATTAAAACATCATACTCCTCTTTAGTAAAATAACAACTGAGATGGCTATGAAAAAAAAAAAACTCCATTATTTGCAAATTATTGTATTACAATCCTGGCTGCTAAAATGAGAAAGTTCCATCCCAGCAGGACAGCAATGTGCAGCATGTGTTCTTCTTACATTGTCATTTAAGTCTACACTGATTTCCCTTTAAAATCGGTTTAAAATTTTAACTGGAATTTTTTACAGCATTTGAAGAAATTCAAAGAAATCTTACCAAACACCGTCCTCGCTGGAACTGATTCTTTATTAATCCAGAAGGAGACTTGGGCCAGGATGACGGTCATAATACAGGGAATATATGTCTGAATCAGGAAGAAGCCCATTTTCCTTTGCAGATGGAAGTGGACAGTCATGATGACATATTCACCTGAAAGAGGTAACACCAAAGACATTTGTATTTCTATTGGTGGCAAATCAGCAATTCATAGACACACAATTAGTGGTTTAAATGTTTTGATGGACATAACTGTATCTTTTTTGAATACATGTTGGTTTAAAATAAAAGCTTTAATAATGTATATTACAGGATACTATCTCACCCCAGAGAATCCTCATAAAACACATGTCACATAAAAGAACACAGGGCTGTGAAATGTTGACCTGAAGGGTTATACATAAATATAAAACACATACTGCATATTGCAAAGCACATTTCTGAGCAGATCTCCAAGAATGCCTCCTCACCCGTGTTGGACTTTAGCCTCTCGCTTGACACCGTCTGACCGATGAGGTCGTACTGCAGCAAACTGGATGATTCCTGTGGCACCTCCACAGAAGACAGAGGACCTTTCTTCCAAGTGTACACGATCTCGCTGATGGGGTAAGCATCTGGACGGGATGGATGACAACTTTGAAAAAACTAATATCTTTTTTTTTTTCCATTTTTTCCTTTTTTAAAATAATTTAAAACAAAACTGTGAGACTATGAGAGGATAACAGACAAAAGGGACAAATACGTTTGGTTTCTGGCTTTAAAAGCGGACCTGATTATCTACGTTCTCCAAAATAAAAAATCAAATATTAATAGCAAATAGATTAAATAGAAAATAAATTAATATAATAAATGAATAAGCATGCAAACAAGTAACCCTGAAAAAATAACATGCATACGAAATGGCAGAGCAATCAACTGAAACATTATCCAAAAACATCATTCAAGGCTACATGGGTAAATGGCTGATGTTATTGCTGATACAAAATGATAAGATAACTTTTAGATTTTCATTTCATAAACATTTTGCGGGCCTGGTCTTCTACACACTTTTTATCGAATCCTGAAATAGTTGTATTCGTACAGTTCCCCAAAGGTAGCCTCGTGTCTGAGACATTTCAAACTGAAATCTTTGACTTTACGCTTTCAGACGGTCAGTTACTCGGTGACAGAGTGATCATTTGAGAGTGACACCATCCATCAGACCAGTGAGGCTGAACAAAAACAAACTCACAACTCCCAAACTTGAGCGGGCAGGCATGGCCATCCATCGGGAAGTTCATCAGACGCATGGGACACTCTGCATTTATAGTTAATCTGTCAGAATAGAGAAGAGTTGAAAGCAGTGTGTGATATATATTTGATACACTGTTGCCTGCTAAGCAACTATACTGAAACCAGTGATTGTGGTGCCATACAGTACAATGGCTGACTAAAAGAAAACATAAATGAATTAAAAATGTATATAGAAGAGGGAATAATTTAACTGAACCTCCTGCAAAGGCAAATAACAACACATTGCGGATTAAATAAAGATCTTGAATTTATTCAGTAAAGTTGATCCACTTAAAATAATCAAATTATTTTTTTGAATCTGTTTTTGTGCCATCGATAATTTAAAGGGATTTTTTTTTTTTTTCATGCTACATTGGAACAAAGCTGGAGTCATGTTTGTTTGAATCGCATTCCAGGCCTGTTTTCAATATCAGATGGCGCATTTCTCTTTTTTTTGGAATGGCACTCCTCGTTTCTTTTCATGTCTGTGCATATTCTTGGATGCTTGTTTGTTTGATTTGCTTTCCAGGCTAATACTCTATTCCGGTCTTGGCTGGGTTTGGAGCTCACCGTCCAGCACTGTTACCTCATGGTGTAGAGGATAGTTCCGTTCTGCATGATGCGGAACAGCTTGTTGGGGGTGGTCATGTTGTGAGAGATCGACCTCTTGCCATTCCGGAAAAAGGTGTCCGGCGTCCAGATCTTGCTGACCATCAGGTTGTTGAGCCGCAGGATCTCGATAGGGCCCTCGAATTTCAGCCGCTCGTCGATCCATGTCTGACGGAAGAAGACATCCATGGTGTATTCCTGGATGGAGGTTAGAGTGTGGGTTAAAGGATTTATTTACTACCACAGTGACTACTACCAATCCCACTGCTGGTGTTGCTTCTGCTCCTGCCACTACTGTCTCCACTACCCCCGGAGAGAATGGCAGATGGGTTTGTGAGCCATGTTTTTTGTTGGATCTGCTGGATGGCAATATAGTCCTTTGTTTTTATATTTTTTTCTTTCCATTTATGGATTACTATTGCTGCCAGTACTATTGAAATTGAAAACGTAGATTTGTGCTTATTAAAATATTTTACAATCAAGACATTAATCAATTGCTGTTTCTTTTAAGGGAGTTCATATGGGATTTTTAGATGCTAACAAGTGTGGGACACAGACATACTGCCATCTTCTCAAAATAGATGATTTTTCTTCATCAAACACATTAAATTCCTTTAATGCAAATAAAGATACCAAGACGCTAAAACATAATTTGCAACATGTATGTTTTTATCATATTCTCTACGGACTGCCATTAATGAAAATCAAGTAAATTTGTTGATTGATTGATGATACAATCATTGAACATGAATACAGTTTAATATATCTACAGCCGGCAAAAAGTCTAGGATGTTTTTAGATCAAATAGATGGCCATGCTGCCCTGACGAGCCTTTTACATGCATCTCTATCACTAGCCTATCACATGGCAGTTCAAGTGGGCTTTAGATGCAGTGAAAGCTAAAGCCTGAACAGAGTACTACAGACCTACAGCACTCAGCCTATCCCATGACACACAGTGAAAACCTATCCCGTCCCAACATCAGTCACATCTCTCTCTCCCTCCCTGACAGGGGGATTGTCAACCAGATTAAAATGCTAAGCTGCACTAATGACGTCCTGCCCAAATGCTGGAATAATGAAGGCTGGGAGAGCCGTGACTTGATGCTGTATGCACAGAGTTACCGGGAAAACCGTACATATTCTCTTTTCTATTCACATATTTACACTGACTTTGTTAACGAGTGATGAAACACATGCATGCATGCGTATGGCAGCCAGTGAATGATCCTGTGCATCCTGTATCAGTGTCTCAGGGGTCAGCATGGTTTACGTACCATCTCAACATCTGAAACAGGTCCAAAGCTGGTGACAAAGATGTCAGTTTTGACCTCTGTAACTGGACCTACAGCAGGAGGATAAGTAGTTGCTTTGATATAGACAAAAACAAGAACTTTGGTAGACATTTGACTATTTCTTTCAACATATAAAGCAGTTAGGAATAAAGCTGTTTAATATATAGTCTATGGAAAAAAAATATCCAGTGAAAATCAAAAATGAACATGAAATTAATTTGAACTGATTCTCAAACTGAGTTTCCAGTTGTTAGCTGTAATGTTGTCATAAGCATATAAAAGAACATAAATAATATTGAACCTTTACAGCATACATGCTGGATGAAAATCAGGGCACACACACAGCTGCTGGAGTAAAACTTTATCTCCTGAGAAAAGACACATTGATCCAATAATGTATCAGGCAATATCGTAAAATATGTCACGGTCATTAACATACCTCCAAATCCAGGTCGCAGCCTGTTGTCATAGCCATCCAGTAATCTATCCAATATGCGCGTGATGTTATCCAAATAGATATTGGTGCCACCGGGCTGATTTCCCCAAACAGTGCTCACACTGTAACTAAAGTAGATATGCACGAATGAAATCTCATTCCAACAAATAATTAAACTGCTGAAAATACAGTTTCTCAAATGGACATAAATGCACGGTCTTTGGTTCCCGTGCGTAAAAGTCGGAGAACATGCCGAGAAAAGAGTTGTCATACTCACCAAGACAGAAATAAGCAAGTTAAAAGGAAAGCCATGCCTCGCAAACACCCCACAACTAGAAATCCCTGGTCAACTTTTAAAATCAGCATATTCCATCATTTAAAAACATGATTAAATGCGGGTCGGGTCTTCTTTTAGTTGCGAACCACGCGAGGATATCGCGCCAGTCCAGCACGAACTGACTTTCTCTCTAGTGCGGTTGCGCCCGCCTCAGAATCGCTCAGTTGGAAAAACCTGAAGAGTTTTTTTAAGAGAGTGAAGAGGAAGGACGAGGGGGGCATTAGCATTAACCGAACAAGGCACTTTACAAGACACACTCCGGTCTCAAGAGCAACTTGTACATTTACAACATGTATCTGTTTGATGGAGCTGATGACGGTTATTGTGCCTATTTAATTAAGGAGGTTGAGGAGAAGCGAGGGCGAAAAAAAAGAGACTGGAGGGAGCAGTGCACAAATACTATCATACCAACGTACAGTATACCAGTGACCTTTTGAGTGCAGTATCATCTTTATATTACATCATTTTTGCGACCGCCTTCTGTGTGTGCGTGTGTATGTGTGTGTGTGTGTGTGTGTGTGTGTGAAACCACAAGGCTTGGCCATAGGAAGACAGAAAATTGCTACTCGAGATAAAGCATGATGAACTGTGATTCATATAGTGGTTGGGTGGTTGAGTGGAGTAGGTGGTAGATACATTTAGTGCAACTTCAAACTCACACTATCCATAGACCGAGAGCGAGGGGAAACCACACAAAGTCAGCTATTCCTACACCGCTGGCATCAGTTTATATCTGTTGCCAAAACACAATTCAAGAAATTGCATCATTTTCCCTGTTGCTCAGTAAAGTTGATCTTTCCGTGGCACCGCTGGCAATGTGCACAACCATCAGCTGATTATGATAAGGGTGGCAATGATGATAAGATTCAAAGGTTAGTGAACCAGGAAGCGTTTGGGAGGAATCTTTTTGACAGCACTACCATTGGTGACTTATGTGTTAATTGTAACACTTGCACTGAAAATTACTAACCTTAACATACCCTGACCCTAAAACTGAAAAAATGGAAATAAGAAAATAAAAAATAAAAATCAAACTCATGTTTGCTGATCAAATATCTTCAGCAAAGATCTTCATTATAGTGTGTCCCTGTTGATCAACTGACAAGAATACATTGTTTCCGCACAGCATTACTTTTATATTATAAGTGGTATCATAGTTATCAATAATTCATGTGAGAGAAAAATATAGGATATTCTTCTGACAGCATTCAAATGTGGAGACAGATTATGCAACATAATCCTTCAACTCTGGTCTCTTTGTACTCAAAACAAAAGTTAGATAATGATCTCAAAATATGATTTCAATCATATGCAGAAAACAATGGATTACTTTCAGATGAAGTGCATCCAAAGTCAGACCTTTCAAAGATTAGACGTAACTGCATAAGTGGAAAGATCTTGGCGATCACTAAAAACCTCTGGTGAGTACTAGTAGAGTTTGCTCGACATAGTAAAACAACATGATTTGCATCATGTAAACAACAATCAATTTGCATTTTTTACATGTTCCATATGCTTTAGAAACTAAAAGGAGTTTCTTGATGCTGGTGTGTTGTTAAGGGACATATGTAACCTCGCTGTACTGAAGAATAAAATCAAACTTTAGATTTTTTTTTTTCTCAGGATCCACTGCAACCCACCATCTAAGAGTTGGAGCACCAGAAGAAGTAGAAGTAGCGGTATGGGCAGTATAGCAGTAGGAATTGTATGAATGTTCGACATAGAGGTAGCAGAAGCAAGTAAGTAGGAGAACCAGCAGCAGCAGTATTCATACAAGTTAAAGTAATACTAGAGTAGTTGCAGTGGCGATTGAGAATTAATCTTATATAATTTGTGAACACGTTGATGTTTTCGTTGGCTTGCTGCTAGACAAAGTAATCTGTCCCTAATGCTGTGATCAACTTGATCTTATCAACAATGAGGTCAGCTCATCTGACCAACCACAGCCCACTGACCATGAAAGGCTCTTGATCCGATTCACTTTGCTGGCACTAGATGAGCTTGTGGATGAGACCCGGACAAGAGTGAATTTATGCGAATGTGTTATATAGCATGCTATGCAATGGCTTATAATATCACAAGCAAGCAGAGACCTGTGTGTATACACTCACATGACACAGACAAGAGCCAATAGTCTTTAATCCACCTCTGTGGCTGATACGATCACGCACTGGGCACACCCATGCAGTCATTATTAATCTCTGCTTTTTTTTTTTTTTGATAACAATATTGATTCGATTAGAGATGATTGCTATGGCTGAAATCAGGAATATTCATGTGCACTCTCATGTTTGTTCTTGCATACATCTGTGTCCTGTTTGTCCTGTCAGCATACTGGTTATATTCCAGGCTGGCTGGCTGGTTGATTGTCTAACTGGCTGGATAAATGGCCCCTTTATAGAATCATGTACCGAGTAGCTAGATGCATCTCCTGAATGGCTGGAAGACTGACTGACTTATAGACAGCTATTAGAATGTAATGCCCGTCTTCCTGACTGAATCACTTTCTTCCTGGGTACCATGTCTTGAAGCAAATGCTCCGTCAGGCACCCAGCCAAACATAAGTGCTTCAGAGAGCAGAGAAGCAGATGGTTGGACTGGATACATTGAGCTGTGTAAATGCACTACATAAAACAGATATTACTCCTACTAACTGAAAGATAATAGTCAGGATCAGGTTAATCTTTTCACCAGTCTTATTGATTATCCTGCTATAGCCAACATCTTCTCACATCTCATTCTCTATTCCATTTGGCCGAATTCATGCCTCTCTGTAATTGCTCATTACTTTTTAAAGCATGTGCCATTAGGACAATGTTAAATAATAGGAGGCCATTATATCTTATAGACAATATTTCCACAAAACATAATCACTGAACCATTATTAGACTTTAAGTCTGAATTGAGATGAAGGCGCAGTGATTATGATGGATTGTAATTACGTATGCCTCATTCCTTGAGAACAATACACCTCAAATGCCAGGGTGGGTAGCAATTCAATTATGTCAGTTTAGGAAGTGCAATTACTTTGGGAAGATAAGGGGACATACTTCGAAATCCGTGTTTTGAAGAAGGAAAAAAAAGCCTTCAGTAGGAGTTTGTTAATTAGTTCATTATTCAACAAAATAGGATTCATTTAAACATGTCATGATATGTACTCTGTATTTGATTTCCAATGGTACACGGCTTGGTGCAGAGCTAGCAGATTATTACAAGAAACTTTCCAAAACTCGCTGACCTTTTGAAGGAAGAAGAGCTCTCAGATGGCAGAACTAGAAAGGGGGGAGGATTGTTAAGTCGTTTGCTCAGTGCTAGTCATTCTAATTTTTCTGTGGAAAGACAGAGACTGACATACACAAAGGCATGCCATGAGGAAGAGTAAAAAAAAAAAAAAAGCTGCAGAAATGGATGACAAAGAAAAAACTGATTAAGAAGAAAGAAAAATCTGTTTTGCTCAATATCTGAATATTCTGAATGCCTCAATCTACTTCCAGCACCACGGACAGTTCCAACATGCAACTTATTAATATTACACTGAAGTGCTACACACGATGACAATTCAAAGTCACTGCCAACATACAAGTATGTGGCTCACAGCACCTCTTACCCGTTACAGCACTTCATTGCTCGTTATTGCCCAAAAAAGTGCATTGTCTAAACTCATTCCTGGCCTCACCACAGTGCTTCTATAAATACACGATAGCTCCCACGTGAGATGGACCCACTGTACTTCATGAGCCGCACCATGTGGTATCTATGGTAACCACTTACAGTAGAAGAAGCTCAGCATGTGTGATGGAATGTGAGCGTGTGTGTGTGTGCGTGTAACTCGAGGCTATTAAGAAATTAATTTCTTCACAGGAATAGAAAGGTGAGGAATTTCTGGCCATTGCTTCTGAAAGTGACTTAAATGGGTTGTAGGGTAGTGTAAAGTTAGAATACATTTAAGGTAAGTGTGTGAGTTGAGGTTCAGTCAGTATGGTCAAAAAGGCTGAACTAAGACGATGGGATGGTTTTAGGGGAAAGGTTATGTGTTGGTAGAAAGTAGTGGTAGAATGTTCAGAGATATGAGCAAAGAAAAAGATGTTGGTGATGGATATTCCCAATTAAATTGTGTACTGGGCATGGTATTATACGCCTGGGTTAGTGGTTGGATGAACATGCAGCACAAAGGGTCTCTTTGTCAGCGAACTCATTGCTAAAGAGACCTACTTCAAACTCAGAGGTTTGAAAACGTTGGGACTCAGCCTGGGTATATTGTCTTTTTCTCTCCCCCATAGAAACACACCCACAGCAGTGAACACAAACAGCCGTTCTCTAAAATCTCTGCTCCTCAGACATGATGTGCTGCACCACATTCAGTGGATTCGACTGTTGGAAAAAAAATAAATAAAAAAATTCCAGTGCAGTTTCCATGGGAACCAAACCATATCATAGTAAGATAAAATAAATGTTGATTTTGAGAAAACAGCTGTCCTCACTGTCTCGGTTGACCTTTCTCCTGACTGCAGCCAAAAGCTTCACAGTGAACTGCTCTGGACAACTGCCAATAGCCTGCAGTACAGAGAGAGGCAATAAAAGCAGCGAAACACACAGAAAGTCAATTAAAAAAACAAAATTGCCTCAAGGTTTGTAAATTGTATTGGAATGTAAATGTTATTATTAATCGATCTTTACTCCAAATGTCACAGAACTATAGAAATGCATATACACAGGACATACATGTACAGAATATATATATATATATATTTGTATATATACAGTATATTTCAATGGTAACCGATCAATTTCATCTGCAAACAAATTGTTGAAGAAACTTTTTTTCCGTACTGCCTCAGCTGACCTGGCTGAAGACAAAAAAGAGAAAGAAAAAGAAAAGGCAGGAAAACTTCAGCAGAATAAAACTTGGCCAACAGCCCCCAGTGAAATACACAAAGAAGTCAAAACAAGTTGAACACATATATATATACTGAATGTTGACGCATGTCTTACAAATGCGTCTATATGTAGTTAACTATGTGTGCAAGTGGTTAACTTTAATTCATGTTTGTACTGGTTGTGAAAGCATTGATGTATTAGTTATACATGTGTAAAACGCATGATTTTGTGTGTACATACATTTGAATTTGAATTGGGGATGACAAGCTTATTTACTTTTTTGTCTTTTTCTGAAACACTGTTGTAGTTCGCAAAGCATTAAGTACAACAAACCGCATTCATTTGTACTGTGCAGCAAGGATTTGCCTTCACTCACAAACGACACATAAAGAAATGTATTAATGACATCATCACTACCACCAGAATGGCACTTCCCTTCCTTGTTACTAAAGTCAAGACAGTCACATGTCTCGTAAATTGTGTCAATATGAAAACCTCTGCAACTCTAATTCAATCCTCATAGTTACTGAACCAAGCACCCTTGAATGTCAATGATGACCACTTTACAAAATATCCGGACTGTGATGTCTGACATCCAACCAAAGGTGCACTCAGACACACATACACATCAACCATGATGTGCATACATCCTTTGAGTTAAGTGTTTTGCCCTTTCAACACAAAAAAAAACACAAAGCCTGCAGCTGATGCTAAATTTGTGCCATGCATATGATATTCATCCCTCAGCAGATGTAAGCATAGAGAGTTAGTATTCAGTCTCTATGGTTACCACTTGCAGTTATGGAAAAATAATCAATGTCAAGTTAAAGTCAGCAAGCCTGCAGAGATGGTACTTCGCCAACTCTGCTGAGCTGCGTCTTCAGACTGAGCTGATCCGATTAAACTTGACCTGCTCAAAACAGCTGGTTATCACTTGAAAGCATGTGTGGGTTGGTTAACTTTTAAATAGAAAAATCTCCACCAAAACTTTTATTCCATAATTATAATCACTTGATAATGCCCCATTGGACTGCTTGTTGGGTTTATACCTGAAGAAGAAAAAAAAGAGTTGTTACGTCCAGTAAATAGATCTCGGTTGTGTAATATCTACTTAGCATGTTGAAAGTGCAACTTTGAATGGCATCAAGTGTCACAGTAGCCCTTGATCTTTGTAATCTGCAGGTGGTATGGTGAAATGGCGATCGAGTGGCCAACTGCCGTGTTGTCATCCTGTGTCATGGACTAAATCATCACTTCAGTGACCAAAAGAGGGGCTTTTGGCAGAGGCCCTCAGAATAATCTTCCTATCGCTCGCTGCTTCTGCCACTCCCTCCATCTTTTCACCCGTTCCAACTGTGGCTAAAGCTGACACTCACCCTGGACTCCTGTCAGCAGTTTTGGCAGTGATAACCAACGTCTGTCAGTGGCAGAGTGAACGACAGAGAGAGAGAGATGAAGAGAGAGAGAGAAAGAGAGTGTGTGTGAAGGTAGGCAAGGAATCAGCCAAATGTCTGCTGTTTTGGTGATAACTAGGGAAGGACAACGCAACCTTGAGGAGGTAGCAGGTGGCGCCTCTTCTGGTAGGAGTGTAATGAGGCATAAAGTTTGGCGGATGGACTTCGTTTTTCCTGCTTATCTTCACTTTAGAGGTTGAATCCACCACCATGTCATTTTCCCAGGGACAGGTGGAGATCCTGGCTAACAGCAGCCCTCTGTTGGTGCGAGGGCTTGCATAGAAACCCTGCAGTCCAGGATACATCCAGGGGCCATTTTGAGGCTATGTTGAAGGGCTAGTTAGCCTCCAGTTAAGGTAAATAGTGATGGATGGACTGCAACTATGAGCTTATGAGGTATGGTTACAAAGTCATGAACATAATTGCCGGTGAAAGTGTCAGCTCTTCACAGCCTGGATGCAAGAGGAAATGCCTTGTTTTGGTATCTGATTATTCAGTGGGTGATTTATGATGAGCTCGAAAAACATGAATATAATTATCTATCAAAAGGGATCAAATTACACCCACGTAGTCCTGAAGAAGCACATTATTTGTTTAGTGTTAAATTAGCAAGAAATAAAAAAATATATTTTACAGAAATTCACAAGGTTCGAAAGCAAGTTTTCAGGGGCTTTACTTGGGTTGGATTTTATTTGTCATGCTTCACCCATCGGCTCTCTAGTTATTATAACAACGGTCCAAAGTAATTGATCAGATCTCGGAACGCAGCACTCACTGTTTTCCTGTGCGATGAGAACACATTCACTGTACATCATTTTTGTCTTACTTCCAAATAAAGCGGTTTCGGTGTTTGTTTACAACCTTTCTGATTGTCTGACCAACCGTGTTTGTTGCCCTATTAAAACACCTGTTGTACCATTGTCACCACATTTTGAGATCTCAGAATATCAGTTACTTAAGTGAGTACAATGTTACTGTAAAAAGGTTCCCTTTTGTTGTTCTGCATGAGATGTTGGGCTGCCTAATTATGTCCTTCTGGCGAGGGGCTGAGCAATGTTACCTATAGTAGCTAAGAAAGATCTGCATTAAATTACATTCAATAATATTTGGTGTGCTCATTGGTATGAGTGGGTGCACATAGGTAGATTGAGATGCAAGCAGTAACTTAGAGATCTTGTGTTATAGGTATGACCATTATTCTGCTTGAAATTCTCTTTTTTTGTTCATAAATGCTACTCTTTTTGCATTACTCTGGCTCATTGACCTGGTTCTTCAACATACCTTTTTGAAGTTTCCCAGTGCCAAAGCACCTCATCTGCTCCTTATATGTGGTGGTGGCACTACAGCTGATACAAACAATGGAATTTATCAAACCAAACCTGTATTAAACTAGCTGTCCTGTACACGTTCGAGGTATTCAAGTTGAGCACTTGCATGCAATGTCATGACTATTTTCAAATTTACAGGCAAACATACTTAGTTTATCAAATACAACGCTTTGCTATTCTGTAGATTAAACCATCCAACACAATTTAAGTTGTTAAATGTGCTGCTTACACTATTTTGCATCAATAATCCAATAATGTTTGATATATTGACAGACTGACAGAGGGCACTCTGCAAAATGCATTTTTTTTTTTACTTTGGATGCACTAAGTACATACTGCCGGAAATACTTCCTTACTTTTAGTTGAGTGCGTTTTTTTTAATAGAAGGCTTCATTTGTAATGAGTATAGAGAATATCTGTAAATCGTAGAATAGCAGCTGTTTCTGAGACAAAGGATCTGTATCTTTCACGAAATGGAACACATAACGGAACTCGGATCGGAATACGGAACATACACGGAAAGGAACACATCTATGTGGATAGGTGTATTTCCTGTCCAGGAAAAAGGATCTTTAGAAAAAAGTAAATTAATAAATAAAATCAATAATTTCCCAGACAGCTATAATTACACTATACTTTGGTGGTTGTCTTTTTATTTTTTTGGTTTCCTCACCCTGTCAATAATTAGAAGGCTATAATTTTAACGTGCCTTCCACTGGCCTCTAATAGAGCTTTCCTGCTGAGTTAATGAGCAATGTCAATGCTGTAATTGTGGTACCTAAAACAGAAACACTCTAAGATGTTTTAAGTACAGAGAAAGGCAGAGAACAATGTTCAACTCTGGTAGGCACATTGCGTACAGTTAAACTATTAATTTTAATTAAGGTATTTGTTGAAGTTTATGCTGTTTGGTCATGTTTAGTATCTGCACACTGTTGATGGCCATCTCATAGACACAGCCATGATAGTAAGTGGGTGAAATTATGCTTCTATATTTTGGCCATGTGCTTTGGCATACTGCCGCTCCATCTCTGTGGGGCTGGAAGGCTATCAGACAGTCATTCCAAGGGAGGTGTTACCTGCTGAGAACAGACCAGGTGCAAACTCCACAGTAAGACCACACAATGTAAGGTTTATTAAGCACTGCACAGTCGCCCTCCACCCTCCTCCCTTCACTCTGGGTATGACTGAAATGTGTAAATAAATAAAAGCTGACCGCATTGGCTTTATTAGTTTGCCAATATTTAGCAAGGTTTTGCAAAAGCTTTGGCAAGATTTAATTGAGGAAAAATTCATAAATGAGACATGTGGTGGGTAGAGATAGAAAAACAGCCACCCAATTTAACATGGAAAAACCTCACATCGTAATCAATATGAACCAGCTCTTTTTTTAGAAATACAGTAGATGGACATTATCTCAACCCCCCCCCCCCAAGAGATGTTATTTTGATTTGACTTTGAAGGTTATTAGAAAGTATGTGTGTCTGTTTATCTATATTACTCACAATGTAGAGACAAAAGTCTTTCCAGAGTCACAATATGGAGACACTGGAAAGAAAAAGGTAAACCATGAAAATGTCTATATGTGTGTGAAGAACTAAAGCTTTAGACATCCAATGCAATGCCCAACCAAACACTGAGTGTGTGACATTGTGTGCCAATATTTGTTTTTGTTTTTTCACCACGTTGGTTATTTATTGCAAAAACAAAAGTCAATGTCATGGCAGACAATAGACTGAGAATGTGTTATCTATGTACTCAGGCACAGAGTCCTCACGCTCACACATTCACATACACACACACACACACACACACACACACACAAACACATACAGCCAGAGAGAGAGATCACAAGCTTCCTCCCTACTTATGGACATTTTCCATAGTCTTGCCAAGATTCCAGCAAACAAACCTTTTTACTGACATGAAACAACACAAATGCCTTTTTCAGACATTGTGGACATCCTTTTTTATTCATCAGCACACAAAAACCTGAATATTGCACTGGCTGAAATGCGTGGTGTTTTACCGAGGGGCTCAGAAAAGCAGTCATTATATTCTCTCTTAGTGCAAAGATGCAGAACGACATAGATAGAGAGAGAAAAGATGAGAGCTAGAGCCCTTTTGGGAATGTTAAACAATACAGTAAATCAAGCATTAAGAACGGCATAGCAGGTCAAAATATGTCTTCGCTTGCCTCAGTGCCAGTTTCAAAGAGATGTGAAGATCCACCCACTGACATTGCAGGTTTGCAATACAACTTTTTATATACTCACAATATTGTGATTGACAAAGCGCTCCATGGTTCCACCATCTGTTCGCCCTCTGACTAATATAAATGAGCTATGAAACGCATGCTAAAAGAGGTCATGATATGAAAAGCCTTGAGGGTAGTGATCATGCCCTGCCTGTGCCGCACAACCAAACTTGTGCATTACTTTTATTGTCTTGCTTTTCATGACCTATGGCTAAAATCTGTGCATGCACGAAAAGCAAACACTGGGAGTTTGATTGAGGAAAATTTCCAACAGCCATACCAAATGTCATGAGGGCTATCCATGGTACTGGATTCACCCTGAGCAGACAGAGGCACATCCTCAGGAACACACCAGAGTTCTAACTGTTACAGCCAACAGGTAGCCACGTAGCACAGACAGTCACCAGACTAACATTCATCCTGAATGCACACTATTTAATGTTGTGCTTTATTGCTTAGTCTTGAAAAGCCCTGCTTGTAAAACCAAATAATCTGTGAAAGAGCATCTACTGTATATTTGAAAGTACAAAATGACACAATATCAAAGAAAGCTGACTGGAAAACCACAACAACGTACCAGAGACCAACTGCGTTACCAAGAGAGTTAACAATTGTCAGTGTATCCTTAGTTTAAATCAGTGTATATAACTATGCATTAAGATATTAGAAAAAAAGTATTATCAATAATGTCTAATCCCTAACAATGCACTGTTGCAGATTTTGTTGATATCTCTCTTTCAAAGCGACAGAAAACCAAGGTAATAAGGTGCAAGATACTGTAAATATGTTGTCATTGATTTTAATTGGATTTTTTGATATGTGTGGAGGTTTATAAGGTGAATTCAAAGCCAGTAATGCAGCAGACAAACTAATCTTTGTCTCTCAACAATTTCATATCAACCCTCTGTAGATATATTACCAATGTGTGCAATGGGGCTGCAAATAAAATATTCAATACCCAATCAAACTGCGTTTTATTTGGCACTGAAAATCTTCACATTTTACAGCGCCCCCATCAGGTACAATGGGATGCATGTGAACAAATCAATATAATCCCAAGATGAGCAGAATCCTTTAATGGACAGCCATCGATTTTCTACTTGATACTTCCTGGTAAGATCAGTTCCGCTCCCCTCCTTACTCGGCCAGTAGAGCTGCTGTAGGACTTCTACACAGGGCTCACTGCTCCAGCATCCGACTCTGATCTCATCATATCCATGGCGATTCGTGTCCGAGTTTACACAGTGGCGCACATCCTGCTTACCAGTGCTTGGAGCCACAAGCCTGCATGGCTGCGAGAGGTGTGCTGAGTGTAGGCTTCAGTGCATACTGCTCTGCTCTGCTCCATGCATCCCACTCCCATCCCTGAGGCACTGCATTGGCACCGCGCCTCTCAGAGTATTAAGCCACGCTCTTCATTTTCTCGTCAGAGGCCTGAATGCTTGGAGATCGATGCGTGAGCAACTGTTGGTGCAGGGATGCATTAACGGAACCCCTCGTTTGTGTAGAGGGGAAGCATTAGTGAGAGAGGAGAGTACATTCAGCACAATGGACAGAGTCAGAGAGAGGGAGTGACTGAATTCACACATTCCAGCACCATGGACAGAGTCACCAACAGATAGTGAGGTTCTTTCTTTCTTTCTTTTGGAAGGAGTGAACAAACGGTGAATCTGTTCTGTTCCCTCAGCTTTCCCGTGGGACCCGCCTGACAATGCTCATAAAAACTGCAATATACAAGAACAGTTTTATCTTACTTGTATCTGCCTCACGTACAAGTTCACACCCACGCACGGATGGTAATGTCACTATATCAGTGAGCAATAAATACAAATGAAATGCAGATATAATAAGACGTATAGCCTAATAAGACAATAGGATTTGTATCGGTGTCATTACTGTCTCACATATGCATTCCACTTGATTCAGTTGAATGCTCTAGTATCTGCTTCACGCTCAGGAAGTTACATGCATTTACACTAAAAGCTGTCCAGTCCAGACGTCAGCTGGGAGACCCCGAGCAGCTCTGCTGGAGCAGCGGGGTTAAGTGCCTTGCTCAGGGACAGCTGAATGAGTTGGCTGACGGGTGTCTAAAGAGCGAACGGAGAAAGACAACTCCACCCACATTTTCCACCTCGCCCCCACTGGATTTGAACCTACAACTCACGGTCACCGTTTCTAAAACAGTCATACAGGGGTGGATAGAAACCAGGGAGACCCCCGTGTACCACTGAATAATTTGTAGCCATGGTTCTCCTTTAAATTTCCTCCGTGCCCGGGTACTACATCTGCCACTACCACCACCAGCAGCAGCGCTGCTTCTTGATGTTGTGGTCGGGAATACGCATGCGCCCGGCATTGGAATTACTGCACTGGGAAGAATAAGTTGGACCTCGTCTGTCTTCACTAAAAGAAAAATACATATAACATAAGCATGGCAGTGTTCCGAATAAGAAGAATGAGGTGTTTTTGCGTCTGGTTCGTCTCTCTCGTAGTGACCGTGATGTGCGCCCAAAGGTAAGTGAGAGAGGTTCGGAGGATGCTCCACTCATTTTTTTGAAGTGTGACTGTGTTACAGACGGCATGGAAAATACTTGGACACTTTATGGTCCAAGAATGTCTCGTGTTTAAATTTCCTGTGCACCTTTTCTCTCTTTTCTCTTCCATAGTGCCGGTGTCAATGACCCTAGCAATATGTCTTTGGTTAAAGAAACGGTGGATAGACTGTTGAAAGGTTATGATATACGATTGAGGCCAGATTTCGGAGGTAAATTAAATCGTATTATCATCAACTCTGATCGAGTTTTCGCCTTGTCAGCCCGTATAATAGTACAGTGTTTAATCCTCGATAACTCAAATCATAATTGCAATTTCGGAAAGTAAACGAGACATGTCTTATCAGATTCTGCCACAGTCTATGACATTTTTAACGATACAGTCGAGGCAAAATGTGCCAAAACAAACCAGAGTAGCGACATGATGAGAGCACACACGAGTGATGTGGTTGAGACGATAACATACACCATCGTATTTATTTCAATGAAAAATCACTACAGGAAAAAAAAAAAAAGGTGGCTGTCAACTCCCAGTGCTCGCTTATTGGAATTTAAAACAAAACGGTGCCCATTCCTGTTTATTTTCATGTTCCAACTCAGGTGTTCACTGCGATGGAAACATGCTTGGGGCTAGACGATTTAATGTCAACAACTTTTAGGGGAATTACCAACACTTTCACTGCAGCTCACTGCGTCTAATCTCACCCGAAATGAACACTGTAAACTATTATCCGGCTGACAACAGCTACATTCACAAGTGTTAATTAATGTGTGTTTTCATCACACATTATCAGCCGTCTATCATAAAATGTGTCAGTCAATCATACAGGCTGGCGCTGATGTACAGTGTCTATATTGCTTACTGTTGTTTTGACCTGTTCTAGGTCCTCCGGTGGAAGTGGGAATGAACATAGACATAGCCAGCATAGACATGGTGTCAGAAGTCAACATGGTAAGTAGGCCATCATCACCTCTACTTTGACAATGGGAGACCATTCTGGACTAATGATCCCTGCTAAGCATAAACCTCCCTGGGGAATTCCCTCCCAAACCACGGGGAAACCCCCTCTAAATGCAGGCCTGTGTAACTGTGTCGTTTCCCCCCCAACACTCTCATCAACTTGTGGGTATGAGAACTCAACTGTATTTTTGTTTGTGGTTTGAAGGCATGAATTGAACCTGTCTAGGGTATTGAAATTGATTGACATAGATGATCGCTTTGTTTTCTGTCCCATAAACTGATTGCTGCTTAATTTACTGAGCAGGCAAAAACCCAATAATCACTAACTTCACAAAATAAATGATATTGGCAAATAAAAGTTCAATCCAATCAGCACTTTCTTTTTGGGAAAGTTAAAGTATTAGCCCAAGTCTTAACTGGTGATTTTTCCCACTGACATTTATGTTGCTCCATGAGAAATGTTTTAGATTGTCTGTTATGGCTGGTTTAAAACGCTGAACTAGAAATATTGACAGTGGAAGAACTTGAGAGCTGTGGATATGAGAAGTGGAGATTAACTTTTGCTTCATACAAGTGCACCTCCTAGTGATGGGATGCTGGAACTGCACTTCAGTTTACAGAGAAACTCAAGGCTGCCTTTTTTTGTTATGGAAGGTCAACCTCGACACGTATGATACAGTTGACATAATGAGAAAAAAATTGATATATATAAAAATATGCATCACATTTCCATATGTTCACTGTCATCTTATTTTTTTCTTATGTAAAACTGTCTCTTTCTGTGGTTGACAGAACTCTACTGATTTGATTTACGACTTCTTTACATCTCGCACAGATGCCTCCTGCTGTTGCAGTTCTGAGTCATGTTGTAATCTCAGGGAATGGTTACGCGCTGGAATATTTTTGGCAGCAGCACCCAAAGGCTGTTGCTCATGTTATCTCTGTGCTCCTCTGGACTTTGTTGATGTGTAGAGATGAGATGAGAGAACAGATGATGCCATGTCTATTTGAATGCATTTACCCAGAAGACCTGCACAACCATATGCACATGCACATGCATACACAATGCAGGTCTACAGAGCCCTCCAGAGTGGCCTTGAATCCTTAATTAAAGGCATGTTTTCTGTGTGTAACCGATGCAAGAGCTGGAGAGATGTTGTGTTTGTGTGCGTGTGAATGAGTGCCTGCAAGTACAGTATGCATGTCGTAAATGTGGGATGCACTTCCAGGAATAAAATACTTAAGTATTATGTAAGATGTTATTTGTATTTACATCCTAATCACCTAATGTATAAGAGATGTATAAATTTCATTCAATTTATATTTAGCTTTTCTCAGCAGAAATGAAGGTAGTGATTTAGTTACGTCAAATGGCCACTCAATTGTGTAGGCAACAAGCAACTATAGTATATACGTATATTTGGGGTATTTGTTCTTATAAAATAGCATAGAGCAGATAGAAATCCAAGCAGAGTGAGGAAAGGGGGCACAAGCAAGATTTGTAGCCATGGTGTTGCAAGTATATGATATACAGTAGTACATGTCCAACAACAGGACACTCCGACATTTGTTGTGCTGTGTTTACTATTTCCTCTACTGCGATCATCTCCTCTGGGCTACAACTTTCTGAAAAAAAAAGTTGAGTATATCCCAGGTTCATTACTCCTACCCAGAAGTGCGTCATGGCCGGAGCTTATATCCACACACACCCACACACATGGTCAAAGAAAAATAAATCCCACTCACCATCCAAACACACAGAGCCAACGCCGCACAACTTCTTTGATCATCCCATTCCTTTATCAGCTTTGGCCCACTAAACACCCTCTAATGTGAAAGGGGAGTCATTAGCACCTGACCCATTGGAGCCTCATGAAAAGAAGAGGCCACATGTGTGCGCGTAATGGTTTCGGCATCTTTGATCTGCTCCCCTTCCTATAAATGTAACCACTTTTCAGGATTGCAGCTGGTGTAGAAGCACTTTCCTTTCTTCCATTTCCTCTCCCCCATCTGGCTCTTTGTCTGCCACTTATTTTGGTGTGGGGATGGAACCATCCTGTGTTCTTTCTTCAGAGAGCAGATGAGAAACAGGGTAGAGGATAATGGAGAGATGTTACCGATGGGTATATCCAGCAGTGTCCTATTAGCCATTATGGCAGAGCAGGACACCCATGCTTTGGTGTGTATTAACAATCTATTATTCTATCACCCACCACTGCTTTCTGTTGAAGGCCTCGCATTGAAAGCAGAGACATGAACTAGTGAGAACATAGTGAATAAATTAGATTCTTTTCCAGGAGGGCTATTAAAATAAGGAACTGCAAAGAGATTTGTCTTAAACCATCTGTTTTAGCACGTTGTTACCTATGTCACAGAGCATAAGCCCATTTAGGAACAACACAGGCCTCTAGCTTACTTTAGATGAGTCACCAAACTAAGTATGCAAGCCTTCAAGCGTGAGTCCCCCAGAGGACATGAAGTCCCCTCCACTATTTGTCACGTAAGCAGTTCTTAGGTCCAAATGCACAACCTGGACTCAAGCATGTTAAAAACCGTATCCCCAAACCCCATTCTACCTTTTCTTTTTTTAAAGACAAGCCTCTAGAATAAGGTAGCGCCTGGTGACTGTTTATATATGCTAAGGTTAAGACTTTGCACCAATAGCTGGCTTAACTGAGTCATATACTATGTAAAAAAACTACATTACATGTCACTTGGGCCTGGAGCCAGACGTGAAATGGAAGCTGTGGCTGGTGTTCATTACATACCCATAAAAGGTCACTTGTTCCTGGATGTCAGGGCCAAAGTCCCAAGCCTTCGAGGGAGAAAAGCAATACCATTTGATTGTTTAAGACCGAGGAGTCAAATTTGTCACCGGTGTATTCATGTGACAGAGAGACAGACAGAGATATATAGGAGACAGAGTGCTCTGACATTACTAAGTTACCATGTGGAGAGCCAGAAGCGGTGCTGGTGTTGGAGAGAAGGTCATGTACTGAGTGCTGCTGAGGGTTCATTCTGCATGACTCAGAGGTGGACATACAGATAGGGACACACACACTGAATACCAATGTCATGTTAGACATTCAACCCAAGGCAAGTGGTTTGGCAAGCCTTAATTCATGCATTGGTCAAAGGAAGAAGGGAGAATAGTAGGCATGTAGAAGAATTGGTTGATTTCTTTCTTTGTCGTTCTTCCCAGCAATTCTTTTTTGTGCCCTTTTTTTCAACTACTGCCATTTAAGTCTCAATATTTGCTTTTGGTTGAGCTCCTGGGCACTTGAATCCTAAGCCAACAGTTTTCACAGGGGAAGAAATACTCCTGTCTGAGGATGAACTAAAGTTCTTATCCTCCTCCAACAGGCAGAAATACCATTATCGATGCACACAAAGGTCAAAAGGAGCTTATCGATTGTTGGAGGACTGTGAATTTCAGAGCTCCCCCAATTTTGTACCCAGGTATTTCTACCTCTCAGCAGATGTCTCTGATAGGATGTATGCTATAAATTCACAAGGATCGCACTGAAAACTAGACCTATACTTCATATTATACAAATGGTTACATTGTAATTGATGTAGGCTGAAAGGCAAGAGCTCATTGCTAGGCTCTTTGATAATAAAAGGCAAGGGAGATTGGGAAGTACTTATAAGGTATTGCATAATATCTCATCTGCATATCTGAAAGCGTCAAAATGATATGAAGTCTGCATCTTGTGTCTAGATCTATTTTAAAGCAGCCTTCAATTGTCTATTGCTGATGTGGGCAGACTTGTAAATGGATGAGCAAGAGTCTTCAGCCAAAATAGTAAGTCAACACGATTTACATTTTGTCATGGCACAGATTTAAACAATTAATGACCAGTTCATAATGGCAATAGTGAGGAAAAAGTCACCCTAATCAGCTCATTGTAATGGTAATGATACAAATTAAGCGATGGATGATATATTTCATCTTTGAAGATGATACATTCAATATAATCCAACTTCTTTGAAAGGATACAGAGACACTTTTGTCTCTTTTGTTACTGCACACACACCTTTCTTTGGCCGGGTTTCACCAAATTAACACAAATTATCTCCAAACTCCAGCTCCATGATGGTTGCATAGTAACTAATAAGAGTGTCGAGGCAATGTGCAAAGATTCACAGACTGAAACGCATTCCAACGGTGGGGAGAAATAAATACACTCAAACATTTTGTTCTGTTGTAAAATTAACTGTCAAACTATTCAAACTATCGCCACACTATATTCACAACTGGTAACAAGTTAATGAGCAACGAGGGATTGGTCTTAGTCACTAGATGTAATTCTGGGTGATAAAGCATATATTTGATTAGTACAGTTTAAGATATTATTGTAATCCATAAAGCTGTAGATGGTTGGTTCGGTATTGTGAACCCAAACTAACCAATAGTTTACTTTGTAAATGTGCAACGGTTAATCACACCAATTCAATTTTTGAGTTGGCTGTAAAGGGTAATTACAGCACTCAAAACTGCCACATTAAAATGTTTAGTGACTGAAGTCCTTTGGAGCATTGCTTGCAGTGTCTCCTTTCTTATTCACACTCTATATTAAGCCTGCTACCATATAGGGTATACATGGGCATACTTGTACACGTTTGATGTCTCTAGTGAGAGTGTACACTCACTTTCTGTTTCTCATATACACATTCTCAAATTCTAATCCCTCCGCTGTTCTCCAGTCATGCTTCCTCATAAACTGGTATGTTAACGTAGCCTCCAGGAAAGTAGCTGTTCGAATTACGTAACAGACCGGCTTCAGCAAGGATTGATTTGGTGCTGCAATGGAGGTGGAGAGAACATAATGTATGAAGCAAGCCGGGCTCTAATCATAACAGTATTGATTTATTTTCATTGCTTAGCATAGATGATACATCGGTCTGACTCATTTCCTAGCTCCTGTTCCAAGACAATTTCATTAAAAAACAGCTTGAGTAGGATTAGTGCAGTGCACTAAAGAAGGAGACCTCATGCATATGTAATAACTGCATGTTATGAGGGAAGAAAACAATAGATAATTTAGATGTTAAGAACACAATCACAATTAAATTGTTTTTTTAAAGATTAGATATCATGTTAACCATATTCTTCCTGTTAGCAGTGTCAACCTTAATATTATCACTGTACCGACTCTGCTGCCACCAGGATGTACAACAGCAGGACAATTCATTAAGGTGGCAGGAAGTGAAGATGCGTCGTTCATTTATATATTCAGTTAATGTTGTAAATTAATCAAATGCTCCCAATGTAATTCACTCCTTTAAGCGCTTCACTGCCCAATGCACAGATATGACCAATGCAGTTGGATCAGGTCTGATACCAATTATCTAGGGGATTGTGGATTATATTCACTTATACCATTAGTATTTCAGGAAATGTTGATTTTAGTCCTTTATTTATTAGACGGGTGGTATTATTATTGTATGGCTTCCTTTAGTTGGCATAATATTTTCAGCCAACTCCCTGTGTCATTTTCAGTTTCAACTTTACAGCCCTTTCATTTGGCCACGTCTTTTCCACTTTGCTCCGTTTTTCCCGACCCGAAGAGATTGGCAGCAAAGAAAGAAAGAAAAACATGAAGCTTACACAGGAGCTGCATACATTGGGCTGACATACGAATAGCGAGCTTGTGCAGAGGAAAGTCACAGGGGATGTGTGAGGCAGCAAAGTAGGAGTGGATGTGAATTGTGTGAGTGGAGTGCTGAAACAAACCATGCCCCAACTTGCATTATTCATGCTGGTAGGTTTAGATACATGTGTCTAGCTCTAGAGAGTTTTAGTAATCCATTTAGATTACACTGTGTGCCACACGAATGCAGTAAAAGGACAGACATTAAGTGTTTGTATACTGAAAAGAGGA
Source organism: Anarrhichthys ocellatus (assembly GCF_004355925.1). Taxonomy (NCBI): domain Eukaryota; kingdom Metazoa; phylum Chordata; class Actinopteri; order Perciformes; family Anarhichadidae; genus Anarrhichthys; species Anarrhichthys ocellatus. The sequence continues at coordinate 659,238 of NW_022280076.1, read as the reverse complement.
TTTTTATGTCATCAGTAAATATACATTACACATTGGCCAGGTGTACATTGGCCAGGTGTTTATCCATTAGCAGAACCAGTTAACTCAATGTAAATGATGATGAAGATGGCGGAAGTGTTGCTGTGATGATGATGATGTTGATCATGATGATGAAATAAGAACAGAAGATGATTTTTCACTTCATATGGAGGATGAAGAACCAGCAAAAGGAAACCAAGATAAATATATGTAAAAGAATCAACTAGGTGGCTTTTCATAGCTTGTCGTCATATGAGAGCAACTGTACATTACACATTAGAGCAGTAGGCGCACCTGCCTCGGCCACTGGGATGCTCTTAGTGTGGGGTGGGCACAGCCAGAAGACTTGACATTATGTTCTGCGTACTTCACAGCACCGTATCAATTTTCCTGGTTACTTAGATGAGAGTTCAACATTTAATATATGTGAACATACAATGATGAGATAGAAGAACGTTAAGTAAGAATGATGTTTCAGCCTGTGAGTCGGACTCTTTTTGTGTCAAGTGTTATTATCAAAGCAACACTAGGCAAGTGAATTGCCTGGAAGCTGTATGTTGGTAATATTATCTATAGTTCATATCCTGGAGATACATATGAGCGATTATCAATTCTGGCTTATTCCTCTGAGTTGAAGATAAAACTGTAAGGATTACAGATACTTGAACCCAAAAGCACAACTCGGAGACAAAAATACAAGTTTAGTTCTTTACTTATGTTCAGGCAGGGTCAAAACCGGGAGGTCAGTCAAACAGGCGAACAAATCCAATAAGGGCCAGGCAAAAATCCAAGGTCGAAAACAGGCAGACAGGGTCGGAACAGGCAGATCAGGAACAATATCAAGGTACGCTGGAGAGCTTGGAAATAACACACAAGACAATCTGTCAGGAAACAAGTGCAAGTGAGGGGACCTAAATAGTGAGGGCTAATGAGGGATCGGCTGCAGGTGAGATGGGTGTGGAGGACCAGGGGAGGGGAATGAGAGGTGATCGGGTGTGAATGGTAGGATCTGAAATGACAGGAGAGTTAATTAAACAAGCAGACAGGATGAAAACAAACTAATATGAAGGGGAATTCGTGACAAAAACATAAAATGAGCCACTACTGGGGACATGGTTTTTCATTACAATGAACTTCATTACTGTAGATCCCATAAACACTGGTCTGCTGTTGCAAATACTTACTGGCACACCACATTTGTATTAATACACAACTGAAAATAGTCACCAACAAATGCACTATTTTATCTGGTTCGAGTAGTATTTGCCAAAAACTAAAGTGCCCATGCGGTTATTGGAAATGACCTAGTCCTAAAAAAATATATATATTGACAAAGACAGATTTAAGATAGATTATTGTCACATTCATAATTTTAGGCGAAGATTTACCAAAAGGTTAGCGTTCACACTCTTTCTAAAGCAAAAGAGTGATATCGAAGTAGTAACAAAATGATCCTGACACAAATATAGTGCGATAATCAACATACAATTAAGCTGGAGGTAATTAAGTATTTTCTTGGTCAATAGACAGGCTGTTAAAAACAAAGTCAATCAGATAGGGTAAACAAATCCAAAATACTGAGGGTGTTAGGCAGTCAATCAAAAGACCGGCAGATGGCCATATATAAACAGGAACAGACAGGGAAAACAGATCAACAAGGCAACAAGACAACATAGACAGTCTGGCAGAGGCTAACTATGCACTACACAGTATCCCCTATATACTCGAGCTAAGTACAGATGAGGTGCGGCTGAACAGGTAACTGAGTTGCCTGTCGAGCAGGACCGGGGAAACTCAAGAGCAAAAGCTGCAACTGAAGGAGGTTAGAAGAATTCAGAAAATACGAAATAATGAGGAGGAACTAAAGGCGGAGGAAGGAGGAGAGGTAGACGGGGCAGCTGTCGGCCTGACAAGATTACCTCAGGTTTTTGCACAGTCAAAATCTCATAAGCTGTTTGTACAAAGATGTCTGGGAAAATGGTGACTGAAGCGTTAGGCAGCCATTATTTCTGTACTCACTGCACATATCTCTTTAAATCTCATCAGTAGTCTGTACAACAGGTTTCTGCAGATGCCCATTTTTTAATTCGGTGAATTCTCTTTAAATGTACCATTCCTCTGTGTTCTAGCATAGCGTGCAACCTTGCAACACACTCTCTTATATATTGTTCTTATCTCCCTGGATTGTGCTCACTATTTCTCTAACTCTTTAGCTATACAGTTTCTATATGCATTTATTAGGGGTGTAACGGTTCACAAAAGTCTCGGTTCGGTTCAACACGGTTCGGTACGTTTTCAATACAGCAAAAAAGCAGAAATGCCAAATCCTTACTGGTGAGACTCTCAAGGTGGGCGTGTCTGAAGAACATGGCTCTTCGTCTCCCATTCAGTAATGAGGCAATGTGTGTCGTTACAGTCAGGTAGCTTTGTGTAGTCCGTGATGTCCGGCCGTCTGTAAGCATGGTCGTACAGCCTGGTTTTCCACTCCAGAGTAGGGTCTCATATCCGCGGCTATAAATATACCTTTAGCCCTGGTTGAATCGGAAGGGAGTAGCTACCTAAACGCTGCGGGGAGAGTTTGTAGCGTGTGTGCTGCTGTTGGTTTTCCTGCTAAGCTAATTTAGCGTAGCGTGCCTCTCCCAGAGCAAACATGGCTCACCACAGCAGAATATTGTTCTTCCGTGTCAGACAGCACGTTGTCTGTTACGTCGGGGGGTTTGCCTTGTTGAGCGCATTATATTTCCCACAATTTAAGCTTCTGCATTTTCCAAATGCAATAGTATTATTCAAACGTATTGTTCGGTTCGTAATGCATACCGAACCGTAAGCCTCGTACCGAACGGTTCAATACGAATACGTGTATTCTTACACCCCTAATATTTATGATCCTCTTCACTTTTTTACCTCGGGCCACAAGCTGTGCAAGTATTCAGCGACTTTGGCTACGTGTGAAATATCTCCGCAGCTATTGAATTGATTGCCAAAAAATTGATGATCCTCTCACTATTCATCTATAGCACCATCATCAGGTCACAATCTTTGGTTTACAATCAAACAATGAGTCAAAAAAACAATCATATCACTAAAATGTATGCTCACCCCTTAGTTGTGTGAAAAACAAAAAATCTCATATTTATTTTACAAACATACTAACTTTTAAAGCTGACTGAATTAAGATATCCTAAGAACCCTGCAGCAACCCTTTGTAGTATTCAAAGTAATTCTGTGCCTTTGATCAGGATCATCACTATATTACTGTTGTTTTGAGTCTTGTTATACAACAACAATATTGAACATAATATGCAATATCTAACATTTATAAATTAAATGGCATACACCAGTAGCATTACACACACACACACACACACACACACACACACACTGTCATAAAGTAGCCGAGATGTACTGATTAAGTCATTATTAATGTTACGGACACTGCTTATTGTACAATTAATAACGCAGCTCTAAATGTCAGGGGAAGGAAGGCGTGTAATCAATTCCCCCAGGTTAAACAAGCCCACCAGTTAGGCATCTGATTCACTGTTGCCTGTGACAGTCAATGATGGGGTGGCTGTTTAGCCATCAGAGATGCAGCTGTAGGTCTAACTGTTAAACGGCAGCATCATCTATTTTGGTGGGCAGAGCTTGGGGAATTGACAGCATATTGTCATTGTGTGATTCGCTCATTGTAGGGCAATAATTCCCACACCTGTCCTATGTCAGGCTGATGTTGCTCTCTTTTTCTACATTCACTCATTCCTCGGTTCCTCACTCACTGTCTGGTCTCTCTCACTTATGCGTTCTCTTTGCCTGTTTGACAGTGACACTAGGCTGGGGCACTTCTGCAGGGGGATTAGACAGATCAAAGTGGGTTCATCGGCTGGCCTACCATTTCAGGAGGCATCTCTCCATTCACTAACCCCACTGCTCTGTTTGTCTGTGTGCTTTTGCTCACACTCAACAGATCTAAGTTTTGATTTCACATTTTCACTTCCAACTCTTGTTCAACGGCCCAATGCAAAGCGCTCCGCTCGTTACATGCGTCTTTTCTGAATAAACTTCCAAGTTCACAGGAAATGTACAGTTTCTGCTATTTACATGCATATAGTCTCTAAAATAAACTTTCAATGGAGGTTTACGTAAACAACAAAACTACTTGGTTAGGTTTTGGCAATAAAACCACTTGGTTCTATTTCGCTCTCTAAGAGCTGTCGCTATTGGGTTTATCCATTCTCGCAAGCACAGTTGAGAATATGTTTTGTGCCCTTGTTGCCTGCACGGGCCAACTTGTGTCATATATAAGAGTGTGCGACCATAGTTTTGCTCCCTGACATTTTTTTCTTCTGCGTAAAGCAGTCAACAAATGAAGAAGTAAAGAATATGATGGACGTCTAGCGGTGTCCGTCTGTGTACCTGCTCATGACGGATCTTCATCCCCGCTGCGGGAGCTGCCTCTGCTTACCCCAATGGAAGAGCTGCAGCGAATAGTGGAGGCCTTCATGGCACTCCTTGTTTAAGGTGGTAGTAGACTTACCAAAAAAAGAGTCTTTGCCAGCAAGAAAACATATCAACTTAAGTCAAAAAAGGTCCACATATCACATGAATTTATGAATCTGCTTCATGAATGTACAGAGTCAAGAGGACATAAACAAAAACACAGCCCAAAATGACAAAATGCCTTAAACCAAAGGCTCAATGTCTATGTAAACAGCATCATGTACAATGTTGATCAGTGTTAAATATTCACTGACAACTATTTGGCTTTGGCGCTGACTGGAGTATTTTTCAGTCATAGAGCTGATATGACTCTTGTGCAGATGGTCATTTATGTATTTAAGTGCACATTATCTCAGACACTCACAGTTTGCTGTGCACATACGTATATCACCAATGATAAGAACTGGAAAGAGAAGTATGTCTTTTTGTCACTGTAGTTTTGTTATTAAAGAAACAAAAAAAAAACAGTTATCGATTGTAGTTGACCCTCTATAGTTTAGAAAGACCCCTGAATGAATGCATTCGTTTATACAGAGAGATCATTGAGGATCAGGGACAGAGGAATGAAGAAAGAGTCAAGGATGAGGAAGTCAATAAGGAGTCGACTTTTCAACTTCAGCACATTGTTTAGAGCAAATTTAAATTCTATCACTCCTGCCTTGAGTCTGTAAGCAACTGCTCTGTGTTGAGGGGACAACACTCATCATTGTGTGGGACCTATTTTTAGCTTGTTAATCAAGGTAACATGTTCAGACTGACACACTCAGTATGATATCCCCTAAAGTGTGAGTAGAGTGAGATTGCTTCATTTTCGGCTCATCCACCTACAGTGACCTAATGGAGGTCAAAATCATGCATGCAAGTGTGTTTGAGGAGGCTGTTCCATAGGAGGTAGAGGAGGTAGGTGGTAGGCAAGAGGATAAAAATATTACTAAATTGTACACCTGGCATCCTGCTTGCCAATGTGTGGACTTTAGACGATGGGCTGCTGCTGGATGACCTTTGTGCTGCCGGCATCAGTTTTCAACGAAATATTCGAAACTCTAATGTTTGAAAACTTGGCTAAAATGGAATGGAATAATAGAGAGCGCAATATTTCAACCACAACTCTTTTTCTTTATACCAATCTGTAAGAACAGAAGACTCCTGCTACTTCTTTATGGTGAATAACGTTAATGTGCAAATTGAAGGAACTGACAGGATTGCATTTCGTTACCTTCTACGATTTCATGTGAGATGTAAATGAATCATGTATTCCAGTTTTTGGGTGAGTGAAATTTTAACACTAGCATTGTTTTATTTATATATTAGCCAGAGCCGCCCACTTTGAGCTCCGTTTTTGCTTTTCAGAAAACTATGGCTGACGTCACAGAGACTAGGTCCATGTTTTATGCAGTCTATGGTCTGAACTGTGTCCAAGTAAATTCTGTACAACTTAGTGTTCCGGCAAGTTTTTGCAAAATTGGGCCGTACTGCATATTCCTTCATTGTGATAGTTGTGATGGAAGGAGGCCCAGATTAAACTAATTGGTATGAAGTGATTATAATAAATTAAAGAGATAGTGACATAAAATGTGCCATATTAGCTCATTCAGCCACATTGCATAAAGTATGAATATTGTGCATTTAAGGGGAGGAGGCCCAGACAATGTTAAGTAGTTTTGAGAAAATAAATAAGAAACAAATGACGGAAGTCTGATAAGCTTTTTGTAATTTTGCATCTACTCTTAAGAGGATCCCCAACTTCAGTTTGTCATCTTCCTGTCCACTGTCAAGTCATTCAATGTGCCAGGCTTCAATATAGTGTTACAAGGGATTAACTGAGTGTCAAACGGCTGGGTCGAGACTAACTGAGTAGGTAAGACTATGATCTGACAGTGTGGTGTAGTTAAAGCCCAGTAATTAAAGCAGAATTGATTGAGGCTGATTAGCAGCTTGCGACCCAACACCCATACACCTGATCCCATTCCTGTAATCAAGTACACAGATACACAAACAGAGTGAGAGAGAGGTGTATGTTTAAGTGTCAAACTGAAAACTATCTAAACCATCCACAGTTTAACTGGAACTACTTAGTAGCCGATCAGAATTGGGTATTCATCCATACAAAGATATACTGTATATATACATGTGTATCATTGCCATCTTGGAAGATTTTATCGTGAAGATTTTATCAGCCAGCGCCTACCATGTGTTATGAAAATATATGTAATACTTTTGAATTTCCAGTTTCCCCATTTACATGTGGCCAGCAGTTTTAAAGGTATCCGCACTGGAAAGTATTTTCAAAAAGCTGCATTTCGGGGGGGTTTGATAATAACACTGTAGACGAAAGGCCAACACAAAGAGACAATTCTGCATTCTGAAAGGTCTTGGTATTTGATATGTGTGAGAGAAATGTGTTTCTGAGTGTGTGTGTGTGTGTGTGTGTGTGTGTGTGTGTGTGTGTGTGTGTGTTTCTTACAAGCTGAACAGATTTACTCACACGGTTTCTGCTGTTGTGTCTTTTCATCAAAGCTTTATAATTGGTGTGGGGCATTGTAGTTTTGCTCTGTCTTGAACTATCACAAGGCAAACTGACAGTTGTCAATGGATCACAAGATTAGATTCTGCTTTATCACAGCTTGTCAACATACAAGAAGTTGATAATGGCCAAAAAAGGAGAGATGGCGGGTGTGGATTGGTTTTCACACAGCAGCTGAACATGACACTGAAAGTTGATAATGGGATAGCGGCGAGCGGGATGTATGGCAGAAGTTGCTCTTGGTTCGAGTGATACGTTTGCCATCACTTCACTATCTTTAGTTGTCTGCACTTTTACTCATATGTTATATACCAGTGATTTGCAATTTTACAGTTTTATTTTAGTACTGTATCGTACAATTTGACAAATCTGAAAATATAACAAATCATTTTCTTCACAGCCTTGCTTCTCTGGGTCTTAAGTTAGAGCTCCTTTTGTAAGTCCCTCTGTCTTTTGATGCCAGGAAAATGTACAGTTGGTGAAATGAAGCCAAGAGCAAGTGTTGCTGTTGCCTATTGGGCTGTTAAAGGGAGTTTAACAGCAGCATCAATGTTATAGATGAAGCCTGAAACCCTTTCCAGATTACTTTTGTATTCAGCCTTATACTGTCAGCTGTGGGAGTGAATTCCAAGAAAAGAGAGAGAAGAGAAAACCCAGACAAGCGGTTAGCCAGGCATCTAAGTGTTCCTTGTGGATGCTTCAATTTCTCCCTCTTCTGCATCTCCCACTCATGAAGATTGCGTCGAAGAAATGGATGTCCATTTTTTTTGTATTTGTGTATGGGGTTTTATTCTGAGCATCGATTCCCTAAGAATATCCTAAGTGTTCCACGTGTCTGTAGCATTGCAGTACTGAGTGTTTTATTGCTTGTTAAGTAGCTGGAGAGCTTGCCAGGAACTGGCAGGAAAGGTAGTCGACTCCTATGTTTCGTCACCATCTCTTTTTCTTTGGGGCATATTTTGTACTTTTAAATAAAGTGTTCTCTGCACTAAATCTTGCCAGTCTGCCCTCTATTTGATCAATATCAAACTTAAAACAAGAATGAGAAAAAAAAGACTTCTTTCCGCTGAAAAAACTGCAAGTAAAATCGGTATTGTATTTATTTATTTAGTTTTGCCAATGGCAATGAAATGAAAAACAAGTCTATAATCTTGATCTCTCTCACAAGTTAAATAGGTCAGTTAGGGGGAGATGAGGAGAGGAACAACTCCCTTGAAAAACAAATAACATTGTGAGGATTAGTGTTAACCAGGATGCATGTTCATGTTTGTGCGAGATGCACTTTCATTCCAGAGTACTATGGATATTAAGGCTTTGTGATACTCAAATCAAGTTATTGTTCACTATTATTATTATTTGTTGCATGCATGAAACCAAATTTCATTAACATGCCAAATCTTCGAAGTAGCACAAACATATGAAAATATTATCATCACGCAAATAAAAGGGCTGATTATATAGAATTGAACATGTTTTATATTGTATATGTGGTATGCACTTGTACACCTAAATCATGTTACAGGGCAATCTGCCAATGGAAATTCTGCCACTACTCCAATTGTGTGGAAATGGATTCAATTTAATTCATGGTATTTAAAGAGCTGAATAGTGACAATTGAAAAACTAAGTAAATGTCAAATGTCCCAGGACAGTCTGGAAATTCTACAGACCTCCATATTAACTTTTTTTCTTTAATAAGAAATAGTAAAACTTTCAGAATGTGTTTTCCATAGTACGTTGTGCCAATTTCAGCACTGACTGTGTCACACTTTGCTCTCTCGGCAACTAGACCTCAGTTCTTACAAATTCCAGAGAAAAAATACATTTTTAAAATACATTGTATACCTCTGCCTCATAGGTAGCCCTTCATTTTACTGCAAGGCTTGAAACCACTCAGGACGTCCACTGAAGTTGATTCATTGTTTTAAGGAGTCTGTAGCCTGAAAGCCTGCCTTGGACTGGAAGCCATTCAAACTATAGAGGAGTGTGAAAAACATGATGTGTTAGAAATGTGTTCAAATACCTGCAGCTCCCCTCTTGGCTAAATTTGGAATGAATTCACTAACGATTTTAGACATGATTTTAGCATGTTTTAAAGCATAAAAATAATTGGACCTACTAGATGTCCCCTGTTGGCTCTACGGTCCAATGTTGAATCTGTAACTACACAGAGGTCCATGGCTAGACAAGGGAACACACGCACACACACATTCTGAAGCTGACACCCCCTAAAGCGCCCCTGTGTCTCTTGCAGGTCATTCCAACTGTGAGGAGATATTGCTTATCCTAGTGTGTCCTTGCTCAAGGAGACACTGTATACAGGCCATCAAATCTGAGCTCACACAACTCTGTACATAGTCAAAGAAAAAAGACAGGAGACACACGTGTTTAAGCTGGATTTGTTTAGATATAGGTTGTTAACCAGTGTTCTGTACTCATTTGCAATCTACACGCAGTATCGATCCACAGATGTCGATATATTGCATTATTTCATTGTTGACAACGTGTATATGTGGTGTGTGCTTCTTGGTACTCTGTTCGAATAGCAATCAGCTTCTTCCTCAGTTCCCCAGACCTCCATAATGCATGAGCTGTGGATTATTGTATTTATATGTGAATTGTGTATGTGGGATAGTCAAAGGGCAGCTGTCTAATGCTCTAGCAGGCATTTTGGCAAGTTTGTAGTACAACAGACATACATCTACGCATCTTTAGCTGGACAATGACTCAAACCCCCCACAGACACACACACAAGCTCTTCATGCAGGAGAAGCAGTAAATGGGACAGATGACATGTGCAGACTCATTTTTTCTCCTACTTCTTTGGCCAGCTAACCTTCCATCTAGTTTTGAATGACAGCTGAGAGTGAAATCCCAATCAACTTCTTCCCTGTCTTCCAGTGGGCTTCAAAAGGCACCCTGATAATTTGCCTTCTGCTCTGCCCTCTCTTCCCCATCACCTCCCCACCACCACCACCACCACCAACCCTTCCCCCCTTGGAATTGCCACTCCACTCTACTCCTCTCAGAGGACACAAAAGGGCCTGCAGATGCTCCAATCGACTCTAATAAATAGTATGTAGTCAGTTAAGCTGCACCACTGCCAACTGGCAAAGCTGTGAACCTGTGCTTTGGGAGAGCTCTGAGAAGGGAAGAAAAAGGTTCCTTTAAATTTGATTCACCTTCAGCAGCAAGCTCTAATGAAAGCAGAGTCCAGGCGGGAGTAAATGAGGAAAGAGTAGTGAAGGAAAATGGAGATGTATAAAGAAAAGAGGGATAAGAGACACAGAGAGAGGAGAAGTTTGATGGAAAGGGAGGTTAGACAAAGTGTAAGTAAACAAACAAGAATCTGGGCATTATTAAAATCCGTGATCGAGTTTCTGACATGCTATGAAGTAAGGAAAAGGCCTTGAGGGAAGACAGATACACAAAGTGTACAGTCTAATAGCTTTGGTCAGAGTAATGTCGTTATGTAAATTCAAACATATCAATCAAAGCATTCGAGTTATAGAGATTGTCTTTTTATATCTATTTTGATTTTTTTTTTTGGCTTTTTGCCGAAGCTGTCCGTCTGACTGTTGGGTTAAAAGATATCAGCATTATGTATTCCGGAGCAAACAGACCAAACGAAACCCCTGCAGCAGCCCTCTTCCTGTTGCAGATTTCAACATGCGGTGCACAAGCTGTTCCAGATACTGTGCTGAATCCTAAAGACTCCATACACAGATCCCCAAAGACTGGGGAATATATGTCACTCAGCTCTGTGGGGATGGGCATGTTTATTATTAGGCATCTTTGGAAATGCTGTGCCCTATGCCAGGTTCCTCATACCCTGTCGCTGACGGCATGAGGACTGTGTGAGACAGGAAATTGAAAGCCACTTGTTGTTGGAGGGCTTTTTTTGGAAGAACTGAAGTAGGGGGATGATAGAGTTTGGTATGGATATATGACTGAGTGGTGGAGCCATCACATTTCCTCCCCACTGAAGGTATTGTATAGAGAAGAGCAGAGGAAGAAAGACACAGAGGATCGAGGTAGAGGAGGATACAGAGGCAGTGCCACTATTCAAGGTCAGTGCACTATAGAAATAATTTAAAGTGACACATACTTCTTTCAAAAAAAGGAAAACGAAAATATTCAAGATCAAAATCATATGATAATCACATGGCTTGTCAATATTTTTTAAATATCAGTCCATGCAATCATGTGGTTGATTTGGTGCTCTGTTATCAATATGCAAAATATGACAATTTTGGAAATGAACACTCCCAAGCTTTATTGCTTCGAGGAGGAGCTATTCAAATCTGAATGTGGCCCGCCAAAAGCCATAAAACACCTCAGAGGCTGATCCAACACCTGTCTTGTTCTCTAGACAGCTCCCTCGCCTGTGTCTGTTTAGTCGGAATGATCTAAGCCATTCACACACCCCACCAATATGTTCCCACTTCCCTTTTTTTACTGCATGCAAATAGATGCAACAGAAGGTCATCTGAGAATGAGATGGAGAGATGGAGAGGGAATACAGAGAGAGGATGCTATAGAGAAAAGTCGATGGAAGAGGGTGTCTGTGTCAAGGAATGAAGGGAAAAATGGGAGATGAAATAGAAAAAAAATGATCGGAAAGAAAATGGAAAAATGTAATGGATGGGGCAGAAGAGGAAAGGGATGAAAGAGAAGGGAGAGAAAGTAGCAGAGGGAGGTCATTGCTGGTGCTAAAATCAGAGACTGGAATTGAGGAGCTGTGAGAATAAAAGCAATTTGCATCACTGCTCCATTGAGCTTTCCAGTGCCTTTCATTTATTCCACCTCTAAAAACCCTCCCACACCCCTCATCTCTTCCAGCAAACTCACCACACCATTCCACAGATCTCAAATGGAAAACTGGCTTCAAGGGTAGTGGGGAGAAAGCGATATATAACTAGTACTCACTATTAGGTCATCCTCATTCTGAACCCTCTCTCGTTTTTCTCTCCCTACACTCAAGCCTCCATTCTCCCTCATAGATTTTTGGTGTTTTAATATCACATTTTAGGTTGATTTGGTGAACTTATCTTGAATATTTGCTACACATCCAGCAGACACACAACATTAGAATTCAATTGGAGTTGTATTTCTGTCCACCTTGTAAATGTAAGTACAGAGGAACATATCTAGTTCTTCACTATGCTCCTTCATGCTAACCTGCTAGTATCTAACTTTGCCTTTCCGCCGTCTGTGTTGGGCAGGTAGCGTACAGGTAGCGTAGATATTTAAAGCATGTTTGCTAAAAACAGCTCTCTGCTGTGGCTGAAAAGAACGGTGAACTAGCAGAGTAAGCAGGTCTCAAATCCAAAACAATGAACTGAAAGATGCTATAAAGCTTTTAACATCGCAAATTATAAATAATAAAGCAAAAACAAAGTTAGAACAATTGAACAATACACAAAGTAGGATTTGTAAGAGTTCTCAAACGGTCCAACTAAATAATTCTAATATTAGTTCCTAAATCTGTCCTCAGCCCAAGAGAAGCCATGTGTTGCGGGGGTGGAGATGGGATGTGAGGGGTTAGTGGACAGGGCAGCTCGGAGGATGAGTGGGGTTGACGAGGTTAGAGTGGGCAGCTGGAACATCTTTTTTTGATTTTTATTTCCAATTGTTTGTTGTTCTCCACAAGTTTACACTGATCGCAGCTGATCTATTTGGAGAAGTAACAAAATGAAGAAGCTGGATTGTTCGTATTTCTTTAATACTAAGAAAATAATGACAGACGTAGAGGCCGAGACGGCTTCGGATCGTTCATATTCAAGGCCAATTCATGGCACAGACCAGTCTCAACAAGCACAAAGCATGTGACCAGTTATTCATTTGTGCATTGTGAGATGGTTACCTGCTAACAATGCTGGCCTCCATGAGTCTCCCTGGCAGTCAAATCATGTAAAATATGAGATTTTGCACAATTGCACTGGCTGAAGAGCTGACTGACCAAGCATATATTGTATAAATAGCATTGTCTGGAATCGTTGCCTCTTTCGGAGAAAATCTGCCCCTACAGTGACTCTGGCAGTAAAACGTGCCCTTTCGGTAATGAAACACAAATTTGAAGTCTGCAGACATCATCTGGATGGAACTACAGAGCGTGTGGGATGGGCCTTGTCACAGATTATGTGTTCAATTAAAAAACATAGAGCCTCAGGGAAGAACATGAGATCATCCGTGCCATATAGATTCGGTGATCATCAGTTGACTCCATGAGTTCCAGTTCCCATCATTCACATTATGGAGCACTTTAAGCGTCACCATACATCTAACTGTCATTTGCTGTCCATTGCTAAATTACAAGTTGAAATTCAACACTCACCAGCTCAGACCGGGTATTTGTTTAAGCTGTTTTCTTGACTAATTATGAATCGGGTTATCACAAACACTATCTGATTCTTACAGCTATTAGGTTTGCTCATCGAATGTGTATTGTTCATTAAAAAAGGCTATACTTCAGACTTTGGTTTCCCAACTGGACTGGAATTGCGCTAGAATGCCTAAAGGTGTTTTCACTAAGCAAAGTTTGTATTAATTGCACATAATGCAGGTGTTTTCACATAAAAGATAGACCTTTAGACCTCTTTTGAAGGTTTGGCTTCTTTTTTTCCAGTACTGTACTGTAAATTTAGCGTCAGCGAATGTAAATGAATTGTATTTTTGGATTGAATAGACAATAACAGGAGTAGCAAATATGAACAAAATTGACTGATTGACTTGTATGAAATAGCTTGTGTGATCTGTAAGAAATGTATTTAACCAAAAAATCTTTAAAATGAGGAAACGGCACACAGTAGGAGGCGTACTGTGGAACTGTATATTAGTTATTAGTTATAATGGACTCTTGCATTCTGTAATAGCTTAGAGTGAGATAATATAATGATTACTTTGTAATGTCCTTTCCTTGGCAGCTTGGCAGCACAGCATATCCTGCACTCATGAATCCAACATCATTCTTCCTGCATCACTCTCTGTCTCCTTTCCTTTATCTTTCCAATTCTCTCCATCTCTCTCCAACATAGTTTATGTACTGATGCTCATTATGACTGTTGTTATGACAGCCTCCCTTGCACTTACACACAGCCACAGCAGTTATTCTGGTGATTTACAACCTCCTCCTCCCACAGAAGGAGGAGAGAGGCACACTATAGCTGTCTTCAACAACAGCTTTATGCTCACTGTAAACTAGCCACAGTGGCACCTCCACAGAGTTCGTCCCACAAAGCAAACCACAACTTTCTCAAGTATATAGGCCTGCAATAATAGGCTCTCAGGGATGACAATGGAAACATTCACTCTTTGATAATCACGCCCTACGTTGCATAGTAGCCTACGTTCTTACTCCATCATGGAGTAAGAACGTCAGCTTTTTTTTATCGAACCTCTCGCGGCTACTTAAGAGTACTTCAGATTCAAAACGTGGACAATGTGGTGAGGAGAGCTGTGCATGTGCCGGAATGGCTGATGGATTTTTCAAATGATGCATATTATAAGTGCTGGGGCTGGCAAGAGATATAATATACAACATCATGATTCTTGTTATCTAATCCCTACTGTTAACATATTGCAAAGGACATATTGCAATATTACATATTGCATCCACAGTGCCAGGCGGCAAACACAGCTGCATTGTTTGCTTCTATATTGTAATCTCTGAAGCACAAGAAACACACACACACACACACACACACACACATATATATAAATAAATGTTCTATCTATAGAAAAGATGTACTGTGTATTGAGACAGACTGCAGAGTTCTAACAAGATGAGCCGCAGCGATTCATTTATTAATCGATTCGATGTCAGCTATTACTGGGTTTGAGTAACTTTTCAAAGGAAAAAGTAAATGTAAATTCTTTGATTCCAGCTTCTTAAATCTGAATATTTTCTGGTTTCTTTGCTCTTCTATGATAGTAAACTGAACATCTTTGAGTTTTGGACAAAACTATAAATTTGAGGATGTCATCTTGAGCTTTGGGAGATACTGATCTCAACATTCATTTTCTGACATTTTTAAAGACCAAACAACTAATTGATTAATGAAGAAAACAATCATGAGATCAATACAATTTGAAATGTATAAACAAAAAATATGCAAACTAAAAACTTAAATAAATGTACACACGATATTGTATGAAACATCAGAGAGGCATAATGTGTGCAGGCCCACAAGATAGAAACATAGAGAAGCCTCTCTGATGTTTCATACATCACAGTAAACCCGCCTGCTTGATGTTGTGTATTGATGAGTGCATCGATGGTAGTTAAGGAGGACGACATGGCAACAAGCGTCTCTTCTACCACATGAACTGCGGTGCACAGCCTGCCAGAATGAGTGTGAGCTGTTACATAACCACCGACCAGGGATGGAAGTGTTGCGAGGGCAGCACGTGCAGCCAAAGACCCGTTGGTGGAAGTGTAAAGCAACCAAGATATCAGACCTCTACAGTTATATAGTCTGTAAGGAAGACAAATACAAGATTATTCTGCTATGAAATTCCCATTAATCCCATTCAGTTTTTCCAGCCTGGATTAACTGAATTAGGTCTATTCCCATTACAAGTCCATTTACACTGTTGAACGCCAGAAATGCCACTAGACTATTTATGTCTTTGTGGCATGACTTATGTCTATGAAAGAACTAAATTTTCAAACTCATGGTTGTCAGCACCCCAAGCCAAATAAGGTACGAACAACAACATAACAAAAGCTATTTGTCAAACAAGGGCTTCACTGAGAAAACCTGCCCCCGTTTCCCTGACTCCATCCAGTCAATATCCAAGCCTCCAGTTCCCAAGGTGCTGTCGGATGTCAGATCTGTAGCCGACGGGCATATTCAAAAATGCATGTTCAGCCTCTTTGCCAGGAAGTGGATGTGCCAGTCATGACAAAAAGTTCCCTGAGACAGCAAGTTTATTTCACTTAGTTTTTCATGGATGATGGGTAGGCTTCGTACTTCAGTGAAATACACAAGCATCTGACTGCTGGCTTGGCTGTTGTAGCGCGTCCTAGATTTAGCGTCATGGAATTTAACTGCAAGTTATCAAACTCCCTCTATTTGTTCATGAATTATTAACCTCTTGTATGTGTTTCAGGTTTTGAGTGTTTCATCATAACTAGAGAACATATATCCTTGTACAGTCCCAACAGCCTGCATTTTAGAACAATCATCTCTATGAATGCTTTGAATATGAACTTTTGAAGTACAGTAATTATACTGGCCTGTATATGAGGTTTTCTTTTGTACACAAACAGTTAAAAATATGTGTGTTTCTCACCACAATGCTTTGTGTGTAGGGATGTATGTGCAAACCTACTTGGCAATAAACTATTTTTTTTATACTTTTAAACCTGCATCATTTACATGAATAATTGCTATTTAGCCATCTTCCTTTTCTCTACTTTTTGCTGGCGCCGTGGTACATTTGTTGCCGGATCACTGCCAACAACTGCTGATCAGCAAACTGCACAAACCCATAACAGGAATGTGTATTGCATTACCCGCATGAACATGTATATTTGCAACCTTGTGCAAGTGCTTGTACAGCATGAGGTACAAATACTACAGAAAACACAAAAAGCATCGCTCTATAGCACAACTAGTGGTAAATGTGACCGATAAGTGTCTAAATAAAATAAATCTGCACAAGCTTGCCTCAGTAACATTGTAGCACAGATAGTCTTCTTCTTCATCGTATCCATGCATGAGGAAGGCAAACATGCATATCATGCCCAACACACTTTGATGTCTGACTTTGCTATGTAAAGCAGACATGTGCTCTCTGCTTGACTTGTGATGTGATGCGAGGCGATGGTCTACCGTTCTGATTGTGGGAGGAAAAGCAGAATAATATGGGTGAATATGTTATGCAAGTACAACATGGTGAGCTCATTTAGCTATACTTAATCCCAGAAAGACAGCATCTGTCAAAGCAAATAGAGCATATAGGAGATATTTAGTAGAACATATTTTTTGAGGTTGCTTGGGGGTTGTTTTCATTTGTCTGGAACATGTGGTCTCTTACACATTCTCACACCAATGCATCAAATATCGTGGTTAAAGTGTGGTTGACGTTAACTTCGCCAACTCGACTAATGACTCACACGAGGATGACGTGACTAGCGAGTGACAAACAAGTCATGTGACCAACAACTGATGTGACAAAATTTCAAGAGAACTTTTATTTTTAAACAGCGGACTCCTGGACGTAAGTGTGTTTGTTTGACCCTTCCACCACCATCCCTCACGACGGCACTGTTTGGACTATCCTCATTTTACACTGAGCGTCGTATAAAAATGCTAAACGGGCGGCGATGTCAGACTCCGGGGAGCACTGACCAAGCTGCGTAATTTGACGCATTTTGAGTAAGAACGGTTTGCTATGTGTGTCACATCCACAAATATAACAAGCAAGCCACAAACATATTTTTATCATATATTAACAGACCCAAAATCTCTCTCTCTCTCTCTCTCTCTCTCTCACACAAGCGCAAACCCAAACCATCTGTCTCTCTTCCCCTCTCTGACACGTACGTGCTCTTTCACACTGTCTGTCTAAACCTCATGTTTCTATGAAAAGAAGGAATTCCCCATTGCCTTTTACTGAGAGTTGTTTGGCCTGTACTCCTAATGTTCCATTTGCTTTTTAGTGAACTTCATCCAATATTGAAGCCTAGTCTGGTCTAATCTGAGTGTTTGTAGTACAGAGCAGCTGTGTAAAATGGTCACTTCTTGGAATAACCGTGTCTTCTCTCTCTTTTCTCTCCATTTCTCACCCGGCCGCTCCCCCCCTGTCCTCCTCCTCTCTGTGCACTTTTAGGACTACACACTGACGATGTACTTTCAGCAGGCCTGGCGAGACAAACGGCTGTCCTACTCTGAGATCCCCCTCAACCTGACCTTAGATAACCGGGTGGCTGACCAGCTCTGGGTCCCCGACACCTACTTCCTCAATGACAAGAAATCGTTTGTCCACGGTGTCACAGTGAAAAATAGAATGATCCGACTGCACCCGGATGGTACCGTACTGTACGGTCTAAGGTGAGATCTAATCTCTGAGAGTACAATTTTTTGACTACACAACAAGAACAAAGTGTTAGATGTTTACATTTGCAAATAAAGACATAAATACGTAATATCTCCCAAATGCTGGATGAACATGGCACCAGATACAATAATAGAATGATAAACTATACACTAAAAATTGTAGTAATAGTAAACAGTAATTTCTACTTCATGTTGTCAGACATTTCCCATTTTAATATTTTGTCAATGTACTTTTTTTTTCTTTTTTTTTTTATCAAACAACCTGGGAGAAAGAAAGACAAAAAAAAGAAAAAAGAAATTCCACCACCTTTAACACAATAATGTGTCAATGATTGCTGCATCAGTCTCAGTCAGTAATTAGCTCATTAGAGCCAGATGAAGAAAACTACTGGTGTGAGGTGCAATATGGCCCCTGAGCAAAATTAGAATGTTGATGTGGTGACCTACTTGAATCCTCATTATCTGGACATGTGCACATCACCAACTAAAGGCTTCTGTAACACTAAATTGAGCCCTTTTACAAGGCATCTGCATAATTTGCACCACCACCAAAAGTATAAAGCATATATAAAGGTTTACTTTCTGTCTTGTTTTTGCTAAAATATATATTTGAATATATATATATATATATTTTTTTTTTTTTTTTGCTCTCTTATTTATATTTCATGTGTTATCCTCAGAAAAAGGTAATTAGAACCTGACAGAGAGAAAGTGAGGCTATATGTTGTCTTCATGATTATGTCCTCTGTCTATGCATTAACCAGTTGGAATGCTTCTCCAGATAGCCAGATAGAGAACTTATATTATAGAATCAGTCAAATGTGTACATTTTAAACTTTTATTTGCATAAAGAAGTAACTTCATCGTTGTATCATAGGTGAGCGGGCAAACTGACTAAAAGCCATACAGCAGCCTGCTATACAAGGGCTGTAGACTTTGAACAACAACTCCTATTAGCTCTTATGTTGAAGCATGGCCTACTGAAATAATGACCAAACCAACAGTGCATTACTACTACATATTGTCAGTTTGCAAGACACATAAAAACACATTAGATAGCTTAAAAACCTTACTGCAAATGTTCTATTCGTGAGAAGTTGACATGGTCCTTGCTCCTCATTATTACTGATAATAAAACACTGTCTGGCCTTGGCTTGTGAGCATTACAGCTTCCAGCACAAGCTTTTTTTCTTTTCTCTCTCCGTTCCCCTGTCATTGTTCAATCACATGTACCGACATGCCCCTCCAGAGGCTAAGAGGAAAAGGAACATTTTGAATATTCCCTTATAGGCCTCTTTTCCTCCTTTTCATCATGAAAAGCTATTAACATTAAATTGACCACTGACATTATTTTTGACCGCAAAATTGGATCTGTAATTAGGATTTTAGTTAGAATGAAATCTTGTCAGATGATTGAAACATCCATTTATCTTTGTCATGTCTCCTACCAGAGAACAATTGAAGAGCATATGGTTGTAATGTTTTACAATCATCTTAAACTTATTGGGATGAATGAGTTACTGAGATGTCTGTGTTTGTTGAATACTACTTTTACAAAACACAAGGTTTGATCTTTTCACTGTAAACATTCCTCTCGGAGGCCACTTAAGAAACTATTCTGAATATTGCCCCAAGCTGAGACTTTTGCATGTTTGACATGTTAATGACACATCCCATCTGTTTTCCAGTTGCCAAAAACAAAACCCCAATAGTACAATATAGATTGATTGACTTATTCCACTGAGTTTCAACCTCTCAAAGTTAACATGATTACAGTGCACTTCTCACACCTCACTGATGTCTCATCAGTTCATTTTGCAAATAGGCCTCTGATGCCCAAACTATAAAAAGTTATTGAAAACCATAACATCTTAATGGCCATCATGGCAGCACATTAGCACTGCTGCGGGAGAGTGAAATTAAATATATATAGAGAGAGACAACGAAACACAGAAGGAGAGAGAGGGGTGTTAAGGAGAGAATTAGAAAGAAATCTTATCAGACTTTTTGGCGTCGTCGTCAATGTTATCCATCTTCATTACTCACCCAATGCCCATTTACAGTGTTCAGCAGGTTGTGATTTGCTGAGTACCTACATAAACGCATGTCATCTACATAAGGTTTCATTATGTTACTTTTACTACTTCCATGCCAACCAAAGTAACATCTCTGACAATGATGGATGGGAGTGATGTGTTGAAGTCCAACTGTTTCTGATTCTGAATACTTGAATAGCAAAAAAAAGAGTAAAAAGTCGCTGGATATGGTTAGTGTTGTAGTTACAGCAAGAGCAGAGGGGAAGGGGAGACAAAAGGGCCGTCATTTCATCTTTAGAGATGAAGAAAAGCATTAGATGAAGAGATAAGTGCGAAGGAAAGAAAATAAGTACAGAACAAATTCCTATGGCCAGCTACTTCCCCTCTGAACATTACATTTTCTTGCACTGCAATCCTGATCTCTACACAACAATCAGTCAAATTTTACTTTACATGGAACAAGTTGAGTTAAATAAAGAAAGAAACTTGAGGACTTATCTGCCAATCAAAGGCACAGTAATTAGGTCCTTAAGTGTTTTATTGCAGGGGGCAATGGACCTTCACTTGAGCGCAGTGTCCAATTATGCCAGCGTATTCACGAGTACAAGGTGAATTAGAATCAGATTTTTTTTAATTGTTTTTTACACTCATACATTTTATTTATTGCCTTCAGATTAAATCAGAAATCCCCTGGTAAAAACCGAATCCTGCTGTCAAATTTACAATTAGTTCCATTCTTCCTGGACCATAGCGGTTCAAGGTATTTAGCAGACACTTGATTGTATGAAAAGGCAAAGCATTACACATCAGATTCATACACACAGGAAAAACAGCATCAGGCAAACTGCCTGACGGGTGTTTAAGTTATTTGATGCAGTGTGGGAATAAAGACATTTTCTAAATAAAATCAGTGACATCCTGGACACACTGTACCCTAAATACTGTCAGTTCTCGAGGAAGTTAATGGCATTTAATACTAGGGCAACGATCTGCTGTTCATTTCATAAGAATGGTGCTTGATCACAGCTTTGCGGTGCTTCCCTCTGCGTTCAGTGCCGATGTGCTCATTGCCTGGAACATCAAAAGTAGACAAAGGCACACAGAAGAAAGCTGGAGAGGCACCAGCAGATTGTGAGGGTCAGATGATGCTGAAATAGAACTGAAATAGTGGCAAATCATCCCTGTGTCAGGGCATTCTACTTCAATCGGATAACCTACAGTATCAAACCAACTATTGAAACCAATATGCAAATAAAAAATCCATAATCACGTGGAATATTTTCACATTTCCCATGCACTGCATACGCTATGACAAGTCAGTGCACATATTAATTTGGATGAAGTGGGATTAGATTGAAATAGGGAGAAGAAATCCATCACCCTTGACACTCGATATCATGCAAGTAGGATGACCAGATTTTAACAAATCCTAAATTGGGTCATGGGATCTTGCACGTCAGTGAGTGCACACAAATCCACACAGCACATGCAGATACAGCATATTACTGTCCACTGAAAGCCTAATAAATTATGTAGTTATATATTTGTTATGTCAATAAATAAGATTAGATTTTATGAAACTTTTTGTGGTCTATGAGATGAAAATTGGGTTATCGCAGAAGGCAGTGTTATAACCATACACCATACAAATTAAAATATGAATGATTAAAGAGGTAATGCAAATTATAATGTAAATACTCTAAATATACAAATGTGAATAACAATATCTGAAATTATTAAATTTATTCAATTATTTATTCAGTATCATAAGACAAAGTTGGAGTTTTGTTGATGTATTGAATGTATTTTTTGGGCAAATGCACCTAATTGCTTCCATTTTGAGGATTATAAGAGAAGATCAATGCCACACTCATGGATGTCCATTCAGAATATATCTAGAGTCGGTATAAGCTTAGCTTCACATAAAGAAGCATGGTAAAGAGCTAGAATGGCACTCTCCAAAGTTCAAAAATACAAAAAAAAACATCTCTGAGTCTCACAAATAAACACATTGTCTCTGGTTTAATCAGTCTGTACACAAGAATAAATATAAAGAAACGGGGAAAAAAGGAATATAAAAACAACATGTCATGGTTTTACAAAGAGTTACGTACTGGAACTATCTCTAGGCGATCAACAGTCAGACATTTTCACTTCCCAGAGTCACAGTCGTGACCATGAGGTTGCCAGGTAACCAGCAGAGATGCTGCACAGAAGTGGTGGGCGCGGACAATATGTTATTCATCAAGAAATAGCTACAGCTTGTAACTCTCCTAAAACAAGCTCTGTCTGAGTGGTCTAAGAAAGCAAGTTAAAAAAACAATGTCCAAAGTGACGTATTTCAATGCAAGTCCAGAGATGCCGATAATAAAGAAAGCCACACAGACAGAATGCACTGTTTATATTTAGACAGAAACAGCTGATAGATATTCACAGAGACACACACACATACATATTATCCTCCCTTAAGGGGTCTAAATATTTATTTGCCTAATTGTGGAGTCCACACACACACACACACACACACACACACACACACACACACACACACACACACACACACACACTGTATTTACCATTGAACTGCTGATTCATCCCATTCATTGTGGTGGCTAAAAGGATTGTTTTTATATATCTGTTGGCTATTGTTCTTTTCCCACGCAACTTGTAACACCCCCACATTGATCTAAATCCACCATTTCAAGTGTTTTTTTAACCTGGAAAAACAGCAACGAGTAGAAATTGACTTTAGGAAGTATTATAACAGTGTAAAAGCTAATCATGTCAAGCAATAAAAGTGCCTCTCAGAAGGGTATAGGCCTGAGATGGCACATGTAAAGGAGCGTCTTACCTTTGTTCTTTATCAGGGTTAAACAATGAGCCTTTCTGACAATAAGTTGAGAAATTGGTATACACAAGTACTATTTAATTTAAATAATTAATATTAATGATATTGGGTTGAATTAACATTTACAGGAAATGCCAAACAGAATATTATGCCTTAAAACATTAAATAGCAGTGACTTTTGTTTAATATAAATGTTACAGCATCCAAGTGATTCAGCTCTGTGGGCATCCTGCTCCATCTGTTTTCTTGGTAGGCTGTAGGTGGGAAGCAGCTGGCAATGGGGGATGAGTGCTCTCTGAATGCTGTCATTATCTTAAATCTAAAATAATGCAGCTCTGGCACAAGTTGTGTCTCTGGAATGAATATCGTAAAGATCTGTAGGCAATAGAAGAGAGGTATTCAGATCCTTTGTGAAAGTAAGGATTACTCTACCACAATGTAAACAATATTACATTAAAAGTACAAGTGGGCCAAATAACAACTGTTGCAATGAACACTAGAGATTGGGACAAGGATCAACGGGTATTAAATACTGTAATTATGTTTTAAAAAAAGCAGATTTCGCCTTATGTCCAGATCATGAGTTAAAATACATTTATGTAGTTACTATCCACTAAGCATGTCTGTTCCGAGTATGTGATAAACAGTCAACACATTGACTTGGTCTGAATCCCAAAGATTGCTGGAAACCCTTCAGGCTACTTGTCCCTGATTTGACCTCACAAATTTGATCCATCCAGGATCAGAGTCTTCGAGCTAAATCTGGTAAATATGGAGAGTCACTGCAGGTAACGCAACATATAGGGCTCAGTCGGTGCGGTTGGCAGTGTCCTCAGGCAGCAGCCAAGCAACCAAGCACTAAGACAGAGTGAGAAATGTGGCCGTGCATCATTTAAAGGATGGGAAAAGCGAGAAAGTATGTGAGGGTAAATGGAGAGCGAGACAGCTGCAAACACAATCAGGCACTTACACACACACACACAAACACATCCACAGAGTGACGGCAACATAGCAAACATGCTCATGGGTACAAATGCACACACATAACCCCACACAGACATGCCTAACCTTAACCTTCCCCACACTGTCTTTTTGAAGACCCTGCCAGAGGCTCTTGCTCTCAGTTCTACACCGCTGACTCCATCTTGACACAGAGAACAGAAAGTTGCCAGAAAGTAACTAGCAATTTACTCCTTGGTTAAACACTTGGAAGCCACAGTGCCCCATCACCAGCAGAAAATCCATCAGAGATAAATAAATGCTGACAAAGACAGGGGACAAGAAAGAAAGAAAAGAAGAATCCATCTAAACCTCTTTAGGCTCACACAACCTCCCTGTCTCACTCTGGGCGGTGGAAACCCCTGAGGTGTGTAATATTAAACAGCATGTTAATGCTAGAACTCTTCCCTTTGAACTTCTTTAATGCTACTAAAAGGCACAGTAGTGAGAGTTCCCTCACTTACTCACCCGACGTCCTCAAATGTTCTACCATCTCCTCTCTTTTCACCAATAAGCTCCTGTGGTATATTTTGCCGTGCTGCCCTCCCTTCATGTCGATATTTACGGGGCCACACTTCATCTTACAAAAACATAAACATAGGCTGGTGGTCAGCAAACATATTCAAACTGTGAAAAAAGATTGTACAATAAACCTTGGTAGGGCTTGTGATTATAAAAAGGTATAAAGCGTATAACTTCAGGAACTTCTGGTCCCTTGTCCTTTTGAATAAACAGCTAGTGGACATTTATTATTTGACTAGAAGAGGTTGCTTCCAAAGCCTTTCGGTGACCAACATAATATGTTTTTCTTCTGCAGAGGCCTTAATGGCCACCCACTGTAAACTGTATTTATTCAAGACCTTCTAAAGTAACACCAGCAAAAGCAATGATGTGGAACACTTAAAACAGCATTTGTCCAACCATCTTGTAGATGCAATAGGGGAAAAACAGACAAACACACTGAAAAAGAAAGAAGCTATAGAGAGAATGATTAAGCGATTCAGTGATGTCAGGGTTTTACTGCCATGTATATAATTTACTGTGTGGATGACTCAGACTGTATTCTTCAAATGATTTTCTTGCCATCTTAAACCATATTCTTTAATTAATGGTATCTACCCTCCAACATACAATTCCTAGATGCTCATTGTGTTACCTGGTTCTGAATGAAACTGTCCTTCATGCCCATCACAATGAACAGTTCAAACTACTCATGTTAAATGTGTAGTTTTTAATGAATTACTCACCCTCGTGTCAGCCAAAACAGAGATGGAAAGAACACATCATGACTTGGGTTATGAGGTGCAATATCCAACAGCTTTTTTTGGTCACTTTTGCTCTTCATGGGAACCCTGACTTCTGGCCATGTCTTTATTTGTAAAGGAAGCTGCTGAGGACCATCCTTGAGGGCGAGTAGATCATAACACAATATTTATTTGGTGAATTTCAATACTCCTTCAAATAACATTTTAAGAAGTTTTAAATAAAAGCTACCCTTTGATTTTTGCCTTGATTTTTGGGTAGGTGTGATCCAAGCTGTTTGCCATATGTTGCCTGCGGTGAGCTTGGCTGCTTAGACACAGACGCACATGATTTACAGACGGAATGGGCTGCCTCTATAGAACACCGACCACCACAGCATTGTGAAAGCATTGCTGCATCATCATTTCAAAAGTTTGATAACAAATATTGTCCAGTGTGCAATTGTGTGATCCTTAGATGGCTTGGATTTTAGAAAAAAAAATAGATTACGTGATGCAAAAAGATTGGCATTGCAGTGGCTGTTGGTCTGAATAATGGAATGGATAAAGAGAGAGCAAAGAGAGTAGAGGGCAAAAGAGAGAGAGAGAGAGAGAGAGAGAGAGAGGCACAGAGACACACAAAGGTGATTATCTCTGCTGTGTAACACAGAGGATTGGACTCAAGATGAGCCTCTCCTCTGGCACAAATGTATCTATGTTGTCAGGTGTGCCTAGACGATTACCCACCATGCTGTGCTGCTCTGTGGCAACTCCCTCAGTGGGAGTCAAGTTCTAACACAAGACCAGAGCCAGGCAAAGAATGGCAGCCTATTACTCACAGTAGAGTCCTTATGGTCCCTTCACAAAGTCTGATGGACAACGTATCCTTATCTGTTGACTCGTGGTTGGCTGCTGTTGTTATTCCTTATTGTCCATCCCTGTCTATTCATTTTGATAGAGATTGGAAAGCTAAATGCTATTATGCTGATATATACACAACATATGATGAGGGCAGTAAAGCAGAAGGCTATTCCTTCGTCATACTTTGTCAAAAATATGTATGGATATATGTTTGAAGCAGTTCACTGTCAAATAATTCAAATAATGTTATAACTTATTTCTTTCAATGTGTCTGACATTTTGATGAGCTGGCTCATTTAGCTGCTACTTGAGTAGACAGAAACTCAAAGTTTGAGGTCAACGTCTGAGGTGTGTTTCTTGATCAAATTAGAAATAACTACTCTATAGAGAAAAAAATGAATAAATCATCACTGAACCTTTTCCATGCTAAAGAAATATTCATCATTGACAGTTCTGAAACAGCTTACCAAAGTCAAGTTGATGACTTGTTTTATGTCAAAATTGGATTCTGCAAGCACCTATATACTCCTCCTTTGAGGAGAAAAACACAAAAGAACCTCCAACAATATCTTTTATCCTCGTTTATTCATTACATTTTCACACTCAACAAAATGTTCATAAGGCACTGTTCTTCTTCTTCTTCTTCTTCTCATATAGTAGAAGCAGTACATAATATGTCATATTAATATGCACTAGTCCGAGAACCAACACTACCACTGTTATCTCTGGCCTATTGCTGCCACAACTATCCCACAGAGTGTGATCCCTGCTGTGACTCACATCTCAGGTGGGCCTGACAGAGGACCCACAGGATAATCCAAACAATGCTTAAACTGGGACATAAGGATTAGTTTTGGCTCTGTAATCCCCAAAAGAGTTCCGACCACTGCTGCTGCCACCCCCGAACCCTCAAAGGCTCCTGCATTTATGTTTTGGAGGTTTTGAAGATGTTAAGTCTGCTAGTTGCTCATGGTTAATTGGATGTAATAGGTATTTTGAGTAATGAAGTTAAACTGTACTAACATTTTACCCATAAATATCTTCAAAACTTTGATTCATGACACTGTTGAGACTGATCAAACCACTATTTCACCTACTGACAAACAACCAGTTTGCTGTCAAGCAAAATCTACCACAATGCCGTAAAATGAACATGTTGTGTTATGTGTTTTCAGGATCACTACCACCGCTGCTTGTATGATGGACCTGAGAAGGTATCCACTGGATGAGCAAAACTGCACACTCGAGATAGAGAGTTGTGAGTAATTTGTCCCTTTATTCACTCATTATTTTCTTGTTTCATTTATTATTTTGTTTCTTTTCCAAGCTATAAATCTCTGGACTGCCCTACGTGTTTGTACCCTTATACACTGCCATATGCTTAGCTTTTTTTCAGTCAGCTGTCATGAGCTATGCGTGACTGGGCCAAACAATTAATGCTCTACTGTAGTGCAAGGATTTACTCAGAATTTTAATATTTTCTACATAATCCTTCCCATCCAATTTACTCTATTTCTCGGTAAAAGTAGATGCATTATTTCCTTCCTAAATACACCCTCCCCTGAGTTTGCTCTTTTACCCCCCAAAAGAACTGTATCAGTTCAGCTAATGTAGAGCTGTTTTTATTGCACACAATTTGATTCCAAGAAGAAAGATATTTTTCAACTCCACTGATGTGTCACACAGACTTTGGAAAAATTAATGGAAGGTAAAATGAATTTGAGCATCATCAAATGAACTAATGATAATAGTTCAATAAGTGCCTCTACCCTCACTGGAGCAGCAGATTATTGTGTGTAATATGTGCTGTCCGTGGTGTTGAAGTGATAAAGTAGAGCTATCGCTAATGCTTTCCAAAGCTGCAGACCAGTGTCGAATTAAAACAATATACCACAACGGACTAGGTTTTAAGGTTTGAGTGTGTCCCAGGGCCTTTGCTGTATCGCCATAAGTCTTTTTCAGTTTTCCATCAATTTGATAACAGAAAAACAACATTAAAAAGTACAGGATGTTTGTAGTTTCATTTAAAATGTTGTAATGTAAAATGGCAGGTTCACATTTCTCAAATGAATGTCTTCTTTCATTATAACTTGCTATGCTAACTGCTGCTCCAATGCAAAAAAAAATGACAAAAACTCAGAAGGGATGAAAGTATATTTTTAGTGGTGAATGTGAGGTACAAAAGGTGCCCTCACCATTCATCTACCATCATGGGCAAAGTCATATCTACTTGCTTAGATAAACTTCCTCAGACTTTGTCAAAGCAACTGGATAACTATAAATGCATCTGAAGTGTAGTTTCCATCTAGAGAGAGTTAAGCTTATTGTAATCAACTGTGCAATGTGAGCTTGGAAGCTTACAGCTGGTGCTGGTATACAAAAGGAAATAGAGCATAAAGAGCAAAGGAAGTGATTTAAGCTTCTTCTTTTTTTAAACCCAGGATTGCACAACACTGTTTAACAGTGAAGTTTAGCAGAGGCCTGATACTCACAGCAATGTGTCTGTAGGAACAGTAACTGCTTTGAGAATTTTTACAAGCCATAGTTGTTGTAAAGATTTTACTTTCCACGAAATGTCATCATAAGATCTGGTAGTTTATGTACGCTAGACTACGGATGCACACAGCTCTATATAACAAAAACGTGATGTACGCAGATAGAGACCATTTGTCCAGCAGCAGCCAGCTAAGTTCTGTGAGAGTGTGGTTACAGGAATGCAGTCAGCTAATGGACTTGAATGTGTTTTGCTTGGTGCACGATGGGCACATAAACCAACTGCATTACATATTGCAGCAAGTTCTATGATACCCATGAAAATAGTTTGTTGATATCGAATGCGGAATGAAAACACACATTATGTCCACCTTCAATTGGAAAAACTGAGAACATCTGGGCTTGAGATAGGTACAGTTGGGTTGGCAGTTACATGGCCTCCCCCTCTCCTTCAGTGATAACAGTATAGTTGGTTTCACAGCTCCTAATCAAACAAAAACTTTCCATGAAAAATACAACTTCATGGGACATTATGTAGGGGAAAAAAACATAGCAACTCATTTTCTGATTCTCACATTTAGAAACACCATTGCTGGACATAAGGTCACAGACCAGGGCACAATTAGGAGAGTATTGTAGCAGCAGTAGTGTATTTATGCTGCTGTTGAGAGGATGACCTTCATGCCGACATGGACACAACAATGCTTGCTTGTCATCGATAGTTTCACTTGCCAAAAGGCACATCGAGCAAAAACGCCTTAATCAAACTTAATTGGGATCCTGGTATGCCTTTGGTAAGATAGCGAAGAGCTTGCAAATTGTACCTCTACTGTGCAGTGTCCATTTAAACTACTTGTTTGACCATGGTTCAGTGAATTATGGGAGGCAAGTGAGGGGGAGACAGAGACGGACATTTGCTGTTTACTAATGAGTGTGCCTCACAACACGGCTAGTCATCAGAACCCCGAGCAGGCATCCTTCTCTTTTAATTTGGTGACAGGCTTTGAGTTTAAAACACACTGGCTTGGGACATCCAAGACATGTTATGCTGACCGTGGTTTGATTAACATTTTAACTACGCAATAACAAGCTGTTTCAGTATGGTGATTCCTGTATCAGCACGGGTATTTTGTGCAAACAGGGAAATCATATTGTTTCAATTCTACAAGAAAGTTGATTAAACTATTATCATTATTTAGTTACCTCACACAAAATAAAATCTAAATAGAGAATGAATAATTTTCAAATCTTTCTTTGTTCCAAACTTAGATAGTTCTATCACTTGTTGAATAAAGGATAGATCAATAAATATTACACGTCTGAGGCCACACTCGATATTACAGCTGCAGTGAGCCTGGACATAACAGCATCAAATATATTTGTCTGCGGGCAGAGTTTACATTGTAAACTGCACCATTCAATAAATTTAAACTTCAGAACTTTCTAATCATTTCCACACTAGAACCAAGGCCGTCATTTTGACCATTTTTTTATTTTTTATTTTGGAATGTGATAACTTTGTTAAAATGAAATCCATTCAGCTATAGGATCCTGACGTTTCCTTAATGTGTGTATATTTTATTCTAACATTGTCATCTAATTTAAATTACAAAAGAGTTTTGAGTATTTATACCTTGAATTGCCATAAGGGTCATATTGACCGCATACATTAACAGTGTTTCTAGGTAATTACCGACCCCGGGGAAGAGAGAGAGAGATGTGCAATATGGACTGAAGTGTCGGTGTGATACTAAAACATTCTTTTGATCATAAAGCCCAATGTTCTGCTGAAATGATCTGGTTTGTCTGTGAAGTTTATGAACTACACTGCAGACTGGAGTCTCTGAACGGGCTACGCGGGTTGAATGCGCATCAGCAGCAGCTTTGACTGACAGAGGTACGGTAGCCTTCAGTGTTGATAGGCTATTACTTTTGACGTGTAATTAATCAAATAGTGCTGTGGGCGGGTCATTGAGCAGGGCGACACAGTGGTGACTACAGACATTACCAATTTCTGACATTACAGATCCAGTTGTTCTTAGATTTTACAGTGATTATTGAAATACAATGCTGATAAGGTATGAATGGTCAGAATGACCATTATGGCCATTCTAGTTGTTGTAGAATTAGTATTTAAAATCAAGAATTATTTACATCCTTGCATTTTCAGTGTTCTTCTTCCCTGTTTTTGTTGGCTGAATGCTGCATAAGCTCTTCAGTGAAAGGTTTCAGGATATGGCCAAAACTGTAACACCGCAAAGATGACTATAACACAGGACGTGGTCAATTCTTAAAGAAAAAGTGTACCGCTAGTTTAAGACATTTCTCTTTGTTCTCATAGTTTTATTCCAAGTTTATTATCCAGGCAGATCTTTGATACAGTTTGTTAACTCTTGCTCATAACTCATGCAAATCTATAAAAAAAAAAGGCCATTACTTAAATACCACACTACCTCAACCTCTCGTTCGGCAGTATTATAAAAGGGTTGGGTTTATAACCTGGCAAACCAAGGCCTGTCATCCTGCATTTGTTTTGTTACTACTTCCCCAGCATCTCTATAATGCATGTCATCCAGGACTTCAACTAGCGTAGTAGGCCAGGCAAGGTTTCCCCTCAGTGCAAGGAAATACCATTTCACTCATTATTTAAAAGGGTTAAACCTCCTGATGTTCTGGGTCACTGTTACAGTAATGCAGTGTACAGAGTACAGTATATACGCTGCTGTACAGTAACCCTTCCTTCACAGGAAGCTGATTCTAGTTAAAGATGTAACATTGACTTTTATGCAGCTTTTGAATCAATCGTACTAAAAGCAGGGTCACTAAGTTGTTAAACACTGAATGCTACGCAGAAGCATTTTTGCCCTGATAAGCTGCTTTAGCTTTAGCGTAAGTGTGACTGCAGATGCCTCATTAGGAGACAGAAAAATGTGGAATCTAAGTTCTTTGGCAATGAATTAAGAGAGAACACAAATGTAGGCAAACTTGCAGCCACCAATACAATACATTCATCACACATGCAAGCACAAACAGACAAAGACGTCCCTGTTTATTTTTTTTTAATACACAGAGGGGAGTGAGAGGCACATTATAATTCTTATTTTACACAGTTGCTGTGCACTCACAATGAAACTATCATTTCATTACAGCATTTCTACCAAGTAATAGTTATATTTTCTGCACCAGCGATCCACATCATATGGCCAGAGCCACTTCCACAGTTTATCTCTCTCTGGCTATCCTTGCCCATCAGAGCTCATTTTTAGAAACTGCAAAGATCCTGTGGGGTGTGAATGGTTTTCTACACTTGGGCTTACATGGCTTATTTATTTATCTTATCTTTAGATGTTCTGTCTCTGTCCAGGCACGCAGTCAGCTGCAGCTTGCTGTGTACTGCAAAAGTTTCCAAGACATTTTTAATTGGACACCAGGAAAAACATTAAAGTCGCTTTGAACTGTGTGGAATCAAAGATTCATCTGAGACATATTTAAGCATGGAGTCGCCTGCTCAGCTCACAGGAAAGAGCGAGAGGCAGGCAGTTGTTCAGGGGGTTTGAGTTGAACCTTGTGCCCGTGTGTGACGATGTCTTTGTGGGTCCAAGCAAGCCTGTGTGTCTCTATGTGTTCATGAACGCTGGCCCATATCTGTGGACATGCACCACAAATCTTTGTCTAATAATATGCATTAAGTTGACATGCATTCCTATGAAAACTGTGGAAAACGCCAGATTTTCCAAAACATACATGGTAAATGCTGCAGTTTTGGTTCGGTTGGACAGTTTAGTACAATTTTCATGGGACACATCAAAGGTTTCAGCATTTACACACACACTCCCTCAGACTCCCTTGGTGCTTATTGGAATTATTATATATTTTTTTAAGGGGCTGTTCTCCAGCAAGGCTTGTAAACACTGTAATCTTAAAAAGCCATTATCAAAGATGTGAAGAAAATTAGATAAAACTGACTTTTGTGATTGTTGTTAGTGCCTCTGTGTGGCCTTTAAAATGTATGTCAAAGACGTGTTAATACATACTAGAAAACACAACAATAAAAACTAAAAGTTTTATTACAGGGATATGATGTTAAATAGCACCAGTTAGAAGTAAAACAAAAACTGTTGTTGTCATTAATTGTGTTGGCCAGAGCAATACCAAAGTCAGTGTTTTATCACCTTTCAAAATCCGTCTTTGCCCATTAAAACAAATCAACGGAGACATTATGTCATAAGCTTGATAAAAAGGCCTGGAGTCAGACTTGGTCAGGGAGATATGACAGTGTCCCAGTTAAATAGCTTTAGTATTGTATTGCTATCTCCTCTGATGCTATCGTGAACAATTTCATTCATTTTTGGCCTGTCAACGCTCCCAAACTTTGGAATCCACGAGAGAAGCCTTTGTGCTATCGTAAAACATATTGTCACACCCATAGGGTTTTATTTATTTTTTTAATGAGGGATGATCTTGCCTCTTGTGCCACTGAGAAATCAGGAAGCTAATTTCCATCTTTTTTATTTCATTGTTTAATAGTTTACATACCGTATATACAGTACACTAACTCCTTCTTGTCTGTCATGTATTTCAGGTCATGTCTCTTTTTTCTCACCCTCACTCATTTCAGTCAATTTCATTCAATGGGAATCAGGATAATCTATCTGTGGCAAATACTGTGACGTAATCATTTATTACGAAAGCGAGGTGATGCAAAACTGCATCGTCAGCCTCAATTACGTAGACACAGTGGAGTTAAGTGGATTAGGTCACTGTAGGCCATTTCACATTATTGACTCAAATGTTTGCACAAAGCCATTCTTACTGAAAACGTGTATACACAGGATTGTATACTGAAGCTAGCTGCCCCTGGAGAAGGTGGAATATGTGCATAACACCCCATGATACAAAAATGTTGGATTGAATAGTATATTGACAAATTTGCTCTTCAATGCTTTGATTAAATTGCTTCTCCTGAGGGGCCTGAGGAAAGGCCATAATACGATTAGTATCAAAAGGTTTTATCCCGTTGGAACTGAGCATGTGCATTACAATCTACCTGCTCTATCTTGAGATCATTGGAAGAGCTGACATTTCTGCGCAAGGTGGTGCAAAGCAGAAACGGTTCATCCTCGAGAGAGAATGATTGTTGTAAAAGTCAATCTCCCTTAGATATTGATACACCCTGTGTTTGGCCCAGGGCCTAACGCAAGAGCAGAAATCAGGGGGTCATCAATAAAATAAGCTCTCATCATTTAGGGCCAATCCTCTGGGAATGAACAAATTCACTCAAATTTAAAACTCAAGTAGAGGAGGGCGTTCAGTCGCGATTTTATCACTTAACAAATGTATCCAAAATTAAGTTATTTCTGTCTGCCCTGGGCCTGACCTGCCTTTATTTCATCCCATGTCAACTAATAAAATTGCCTTCTGCTCTGCACTTAGTTGAGAAGCACTAGATGGTCTTCAAGTTGTTTCAAAATGCAGCTGCCAGGCTTTTTACTGGAACTGAGAGGATAGAACACATTCAACTCATTTTCCCATCCCCCCCTTTGGCTACTTAATTCCTTTGGAACATATTTTGAGTATTTATTGATTACCTCTTATGTGAGGTAAAGATGATAATGTACATGAATGTTTTGCAAATATATAGTTTTTTAGAGTATATCTGAACGTGGTGAGCATCCAGTTCCACTTTCCTCAAGGGGACCAAGAGATGTCAGAGTGTGAGGGCGTTGAAAGCAGCCACTGAGGACTCTGTGTTAATAATTCAGAGCAACTAAATAGGTCACACAAGTATTAATTACTCAGAACAGGGTATGGCGGAAGGAGATGAAGAGGGAAGGTAGAGTGAAAGATCTACGGACACATAATAGTAGTTATGACAGAAAAATAACAAAGGAGTGAGGGAGAGCAGTGTAATCAACTGAAAAAAATAGTGGAAGAATGTAGATTAAAAACAGAACAAGTAAGAGAAGAAGAGTGTTTGAGAAAAGGAGAGACCAGAGGAGGAAGACAAGAGGAGGTGTGGTCCATATTATGAGCACCAATCAATGAAACAGCATGAAAGTTGCTTCTAAAGTGTTCTTTCAAATGTGCTTTCCTTCGTCATCCAGCCAGGGCCTGTCAT